>NC_047083.1:7233496-7457713 GCF_902459465.1 Asterias rubens | reverse complement strand
TTTTCATTGTATTACATTTCTCATTGTATGTAATTAATTCAACTTCCCCTTTATGCTCATATATTTTGAAGCGCTGAGTATTTATTTCATTAAAACTTAATGTCTTATATTTTGTTGTTCTAAACCTTGACTCCCAATCACATTTTGTTCAAGTGCGGTATTTCCCTTTAATTGCTGTTAAGTATGTTAATTTCGATTTGCGACTTCGTAACACTACCAACACATTTCCTTATCTTTGCGAATAAAGGACATTCTAACCGTCTGAGTGTGTTCAATCATAGGTCCTTTTCGGAACCACAGCTCCGGCTTTGGAATCGGCTCGGCTCAGGCCGGATAGCTTCGCCCCGCGGCAGTGTTTCGACAATTATTGCGCGTGCTTTGCGTACGCGCTCAGGGCTTCTTCTGACGAGAGGATCGGACGGAGCCTGAAGCCGAACCCAAAGCCGAAGCCGTGGTTTCAAAAAAGGGCAATAATAAGCCATAAACGTACGACAATGGCACCACACAGGGATACTGGCTCACAAAATGGCGCAACCTCAAGATTTATTATAGGCCTTTCTTTTGTTGATAAACAAACCGCCTTGGTTGGCATGGTCGGCCGAATGTTAGTAAAGCATTCAATCGTATTAACAGATGTTTTAACAAAATTCAAACATTTCTGCTAACTTTCAATTAAACAAAATATCTCTTATAATTAGTTGTTTTATTTTAAACAAAATCAACAAATTTTGTTACATTGTTACCAAAAATAGCGATCTTTTCTTGATTCGCACTTACGGCTTTCCATAGTTTTCCAATCTGGGTTGGCAAAAACTCGGGCTGTGACGTTGCAAAAGAAAGGTCTATAGACTGTGCAAGTCTCGCGCACACCGGAGCGAGAAAACACGACAACTGGCTGCGCACATGCCAGAACCCGCGTATTACATTTTTAACAACATAATGTCATTTTTATGGTCATAAACTACATTAAACTAAAGTAATGGACGAAACAAAATCTCCCCAACGTAAAACTCCATAAGGTTGGGACCACAATGGTCCCGGAAGTTCAAATCCACGCGAGACTTGCACAGTCTATTGCTGATCAGGTAAACTGGGTCAATTGAAAAGCGACTCATGGACATTTAGTTGGCTGTATAAATACATGATTAAATTTATGAACCTGTAGTATTGATTAATGACATCAAGCGCTAGGACTAAAGTAACTTCGCAATAATGCTCAGTGGACCGTCCCATTCCGAGCAGTATCATGGTCTTTGGAGCTATTATTATTATGATACCGTAACAACAATATTAATGTTTGTAAGGGGCCGTTCAGAACATTCAATTTTGAAATATTTTGATTAGACCTAAGCAAGAAAAACAATTTGCCCCGAAAAAACAACAAATTTTAGATTTTTTAATTTTTGGCTTCTCAGACTTCAATACTTTAATCTTTATTGAAAATGACATCAAGCGTGGGACAAAAGTAAATTGATTTACAATCACAATTAGTGACCTAAACGATTCTGAGAAACAGCTTAATATCTGTGGAGCTATTTTATTATCGTAACAACAATATTAATAATGGTAAGGGCCATTCATAGTCAATGAATTTTGCCATTTGGCAAATTGTTTTTGAGGGTAACAAACAAAAATTCGAAATCATGAACGATGTAGCAAAAATCTCTACAATGATAAGCCCTTCCCTCCACTTTAAATAATTTCATTCTGGAGGACTAATACTGGCAAGAATAAAGGTCAATTACGGTAGATTTCAGATCGAAATTTTTACCGATAATTTTTGTTATTATTTATAACCTCGATCCCGCTTATAGGCTGTGCATGATAAAACTCGCTGAGAAGAGGAGGGAAGGAGTGACTTGTTTATCAGCAGACTGGGCCTAAGGATAACGACAGGTCCCTGCTGTCAGATCCAGTGATTCCATTGGGTACAATGATACGTGCAGTGACATGAGCTTTCCATAGATGCCCAAACAGTACACTTCTGTCACGTCCGCAATATAATATGACTGCGTATCTCTACGTGAAATGAATGTAGGTCAAAGGTGAAGGTACACGCCGGTTTGGAGGTAGTCTTGGTTCAGGACTCTCCTGGATTTGTAACAAGAAAGCGCGCTATCACCCCCAACGCGCTATCAACCACGAACCGCTATCACAGGAGAGTCTTGGAACATTCGTTAAATCTCCCCCAAAAATCGGGGGGAAACATAATGCGCGTGCGTAGGTTTCCCGCAGAGCCCGCCCCTTTTTTTTTTTTTTTGGGGGGGAGATTTAACGAATGTGCCAAGACTCTCCTGTGATAGCGGTTCTCGGGTGATAGCGGTTCGTGGTTGATAGCGCGTTGGGGGTGATAGCGCGCCCTGTTGTGACAAATCCAGGAGAGTCTTGAACCAAGACTAGTTTGGAGGCAGGTCTCTGGCGTTATTCACGAGCCTCAAAGTGTGACGTCAGATGTTTAGGCTAGTTTATTGTAGGCCATATAGGGAACGTGTTCTGCATCACGTCGGCTTTTCAAAAGGAGAGCAGTGTCTGGCTCTCTTCAATTGTCTTGCTTATCATCCACTGTCATCCATCAGCTCGCTGCGACCGTAGTACGGCACGAGTCCTCCATCTAAAATACTTGAGTGAGTGTATGGCTGGCCTCACTCTATATTTATCACTCCATGTAGTTGAGCGCCTGTTTCAAATTGGCTTCTCAGTTTACTTCATGACAAATTAGTCTTGACTTTTACACTGCGTTTCACAATTGTTAATTTCTGCGCCAAGAAGTGGATTTCCTTCAGAACTCATCAGCACGCCAGGGAACCTCTCACGGACAATTGAACTTGATTACATTGTTGAAAGGTAAACAAAAAACCCGAGAGAGTTTTTGATATCCGTAAAAACAGACTGTGCGCGCCCGTCGTGTTTGCGTCGATGCAATAACCGCCTGTTGTTTTAGACCAACGTCACTGTACAACACTGATAGTCTTCTATACTTCACTGTCCCAGCTAGACTGTTGCTTTAAATTATCTTGGTGACTGCAAGGACAAAAGTGTACAACCAGCTACAAGTGGTTGAGATCGCCACCTCGCGTTGGACATTCGCTACAGAGGAGGATTTTGAGTTGGTGGAACTAGACTTTAAAACACATCAATTTGTACCTTATTGTTTGCCGTAATTTCACCCAACGCACAACGGAAATTAATGTGTCACTGTCGGTAAAAACTCGCACTGAGTTTTATAAAACATTTCGTCACACTCGCGGCTTTTGCGAGGAGTAAAGACCCAATTTTGACTGGAAATATTAGAAAAAAAATCTGCACATTCAACGAGGAGTTACACCGAATCTTGACTGAATATTAGTGAACATTTCTTCACATTCAACACCCCATTTTCGAGGAGAATAGACCGATATAAACTTCATAAAGCTTATGCCAGTACAGTTTTATGCTATAGACCATGAAGCTAACAATATGCCTTGTTGCCCTTGTCACTGTGATTGCTCTATCGCAGTGGTGCCCTATGGTCTGGGGCGACTGCCCGGCTATGGTGATCGGCAGTTGCTCAAGTGGGTGGACGCAATGGGGACGATCGTGCTACATGGTTAATACCGAAAAAGCTAATTTTGAAGATGCAAAGAAAGTTTGTGCAAAGAAAGTAGCCGTTATGGCGGCTCCTCGATCCCAGTTAGAGAACGAGTTCTTGGCAGACCTTCTGAAGACCGGTACAGAAACTACGATCAAAGCATCGTGGGTTAACTGCGTCACGCGTTCAAACGCCACTACCAGCTGCAAATGCTACGGGGATGACCAGAATGAGTATGACTTCACGCCTACTTGGAAAGCAAGTGACCCTACAGGTACAGATGGTGAGAATTGCGTCATTCTGCATGTAAGGCCGGACAATATATCCGGCAAGTGGGGTGATACAGCGTGCCATGGGAAAAGGGTCTTTGCGTGCAAACGGCCCGCCGGTCAACTTCACTTCTAAAGTGTGACCTTTTGCGTCTCATTTGCCGATAGATCGTTTTATACATCAGAGGTACCACCACCTCACTGCATACATTCAAGACACTCCTGAAAGCTTACCTGTTTCATGAGGTGTACCATCAATAATGTTTCTTCTTTTGGTGCCCCATACATCAGCAGCGCCTTGGAGCAAACTTTTGATTTTGGCGCTTTATACAGTGATTGATTGATTGATTGATTGAAGCGTTTTGGCTCACTTACAGGAAAACTAATCATTTCCTTTTGTCAACGTCACTTCTAAAGTGGGGGACGACCAGCCGATTTGGCACACGAACAGGAAAACTGCATTTCATTTATCAACTTCATTTCTAAAGTGGGGTAACTTGGACCACACGACCAACCGTTTTGCGTCACACTGGAAAACTAAACATTTCATGTGAACTTCACTTCTAAAGTGGGGCAACATGGCCATCACGGAAAAACGTTTTGGCTCGCAAACAGGAAAATCATTTCATTTGTCAACTTCATTGGTGACTATCTAAATAATTTGGATCGAGCAAAGAACATTAAAGAACATAGCGTATAGAGTGCCACCTCTTTGAACTGGCCCACTTAAACAAAGATATTGACACAAAAGCTTCGGTCATCGAAGTTGCGAGATAATAAGGAAAGAAAAAACCCTTGCAACACGAAGTTGTGTGCGTTTGGATGGTTGATTTCGAGACCACAAGTTCTAAACTTGAGGTCTCGAAATCAAATTCGTGGATTATTACTTCTTTCTCGAAAACTATTGCAATGCAGAGGGAGCCGTTTATCACAATGTTTTATACCATCAACCTCTCCCCATTACTCGTCACAAAGAAAGGTTTTATGCCAATAATTATTTTGAAGGTTTTATGCCAATAATTATTTTGAGTAACTATACCAATAGTGTCCACTGCCTTTAATTTGTCGTCGAAGTTGCGAGATAATAATGAAAGGAAAAACACCCTTGTCACACGAACGAGCATGTGCTTTCAGATGCTTGATTTCGAGACCTCAAATTCTAAATCTGAGGCCTCGAAATCAAATTCGTAGAAAATTACGTATTTCTCCAACGCTACTTCAGAGGGAGCCGTTTCCCACAATGTTTTATACTACCAACAGCCATCCATTACCATTACCAAAGTAAAGTTCTATGCTAATCATTATTTTGAGTAATTACCAATAGTGTCCACTGCCTTTGACTACTCTTTGTGCAGCAGGCACAATAAAACCATCTCAGCAGAATATGAACACATTGTGACTGGTATCCTGCTCATTTTCTGCTTAGCAGACAGTAAGCACAATTTTCTGCTTAAGCAGCTCTATTAAATTGGGCACTTTTTGTATGGATGTATTTCGTAAGTTGCTGCATAATTGATAATCTTCAGTTGCTGGTTGAGTTATTTTTGTTAAGGTCTTTGAGGCCTGGCATTATGAGGCGTGATATAAATACGTATGATGGTGTGCACACGCATGACAACGTAAAGGGGCATCTATAGGTTAAACGATTGGTTTTAGTCTAAAAGCTCACAGATTAGAAACAGTTCACCAGAACAAAATTCTCAAGGGAAGTAGTAACGGTCTGATTTACTGGTCGAGAAAATATAATTGGATATAAATCACATTTGTATATTTCGATTTGGCCAAGGATAAACAATGTTTGACAAAAGAAAAACTGATAAAAAATAAACCTGTTTTTGTTTAATCAATTAAAGCGATTTTTTTTATTTGTATAACTGGGCCTAATTTCTTAGAGATGATTAAGCAGAAAAATGTTGCTCATACATTTCATGCTAAGCAAAAATAGGCAGGATATCAGTAACAGAGTGAACATGCGACATAGACTTTTAGCTGGAGACCTTATTCGAGTAAGCAAAGTTGTGCTCAGCGTTTTGTGCTTATGCGCATCTTTATTATGGCCCTTTTCGAAACCACGGCGTCGGCTCCAGTTAAGCGCAGGCTAAATTGCCCCGCGGCTGTTTTGAGAAAATGCGCGTGCTTTGCGTACCGTCGCTCAAGGCTTCGGACAAGGGGCCATCGTTCATCGAATAGGCCTAAAGAACTGAAACTAGAATATAGTTACAAAAGGTATATAGAAGATACAGCGCACAAACGGTAATAACCTACGAAAATTGGACACTGAAATAGGTTTATTGTATGGCTTATTCGAACAGTTTACAAACTCATCTACATATAACGAAGCATTTTAGTCTAGTTTTGAATGATGTGATGTTTTTTTTGTTTGTTTTGGTAGGCCTATACAGCAGTGCCATGAGCGCCGGTTGCGGTAGATACCGGCGTAGATACCAGCGGTAGATACCGGCGTTTTAAAAAGTTAATCATTATTAATAATATAAGCATGACGTGGGTTCTGTGAAGATAATAATTTCCTTAATGTTCTGTAAACATAATAATAACCGTAATGTCAGTTTAATTGTGGTTTTATTGGAAATTACAGCTTGAAAATTGGAAATTAATTTAACCTTCCCATAGTCGATATTGTAGTGTAATATACTCTCACAAATCATTGCATATCGTAACAAAATAAAAAATATTTTGTTATTATGCTTGGATTGCGGTTTAAATTAACTTCCACTATGTAGTTTCCAATAAAAAACACCATCAAACTGACATTATGAAACTGGTTATCTTTACAAAATCCTCATCGTTTCAGTTTGTGTCTTCATTAATTTGTGTCTTGTGCACATTCACCGTTTTCGTCCTGTTTTCGGCAGTGGACACTATTGGTAATTACTCAAAATAATTATTATTACAAAACCTTTCTTGATTACGAGTAATGGGGAGAGGTTGATAGCATAAAACATTGTGAGAAACAGCTCCCTCTGAAGTGACGTAGTTTTTGAGAAAGAAGTAATTTTCCTTGAATTTGATTTCGAGACCACAGATTTAGAATTTTTAAGGTCTCGAAATCAAGCATCTGACAGCACACAACTCTGTGTGACAAGGGTGTTTTTCTTTCATTATTAATATTATCTCGCAACTTCGATGACCGATTGAGCTTAAATTTTCACATATTTGTTATTTTACGCATATTTTGAGATACACCAAGTGAGAAGACTGGTCTTTGACAATTACCAATAGTGTCCAGTTTCTATATGCGTTGATGCATCTAATGTCGGCTATTCAGCCGTTGCCACAGCGTGATATTTTTTAACAACCAATGAATTAAAGTGGTGGACACGTTTGGTATTAATATTGTATTGATAGTGCCATTATCCTCGAATCGTTGCATCTAAAAATGATTAAATGTTTGTCACGATTTATATGTTTAAAAAATATATAAAGTTGTTTGGGGGGCTGACTCCGCCTACCCCTTTTGTGACGTCAATCGAGGCAATGCCTGCAATGCGTATAGTAAACACACGTGCAAAGTACATGTACGTCCAAGTCGTGAGTTGGTACATTTCAAAAACAATTTTTTTTTTTAACGTACAAAACTCACGACTTGGTCCGTATATGTACTTTGCAATTGTGTTTACTCTACGCATTACAGGCAAAGTCTGCCTCGATTGACGTCACGAACAGCGCCCTCTCGGGTCGGGGTCTACTCTTAAATTTGTAAATAACATAAGAACTGATTTTTTAAAACCTTAGTTAACTGTTTATTTACATTCCACTCATCAAAACACATATATTAGTGACAAAAGCTTTATTTAAAAAAAATACCACTTCCAGGTGACTTTAATTTTAATAATTTTATTTTTGATAATCTTCATTAATGTATGTCTAATGCACATTAATTGTTCTTATTTGACTTGATGCGCTGATGCACCTATTATCGGCTGCCTATTCAGCCATATTTTTTACCAACAATTAATTATTGAATAAAGAAATTTATTAGCGTTAACAGGTCAACTGTGACAGGAGAGAATGTAAAAAAAAACCTAAATATATACGTGTGCAACAATGACCTTAAATCGCGCCTTTATCCCTGGTCTATTTTGCTTTCAATGTGTCTTTTTTTAATAAGGTTGTCTATTATGAATTTGTGTTTTCCTTATGAGATCAGAAGCTTCGCCATGGTTTATTTAGGCCAAAAGTGGCTAATTTTGGCTGCTGTCTTCATGCATCATAGATCCAATATCCGATTGGTCTTTTCATTTGGATCATGGGTGTTGATGGAATCATGGAGGAATAAATTAGACCTCCATGATGGAATATAGATTCTTCATTAAAAGATATTGTACAGAAGCGTATAGTCGCCACATGAAAAAAAATTGTACAGTGTACGTACACACAACTTATCGTGTTCATACAAAATAAATTAAGTTTATCTTGTTTGTACATGATAGGTTATAAATCCAAATTAAGTTTATCTTGTACGTACACAATAAGTTATTGTGTACGTACACCATACAATATTTGTTTTATTCATGTGGAGGCTTTAAGCTGCAATATAATTTTTATCCCCAAAAATTTGAATGTTAGAAGATTACTGGAGGATAGATTCTTCATTAAAAGATAATGTACAGAAGCGTATTGCCACCACAAGAATAAAAAAAATCTCTCGTCGTGTATGTACATGATAACTAAACAAGTACGACACGATGAATCATGTGTACGTACATGATAATTTATTGTGTACGTACACGGTAATTTATTGTGTACGTACACGATAATTTACAAATCCAAACTATTAGTGTCATACACAATACATACAAGTGTACGTACACAATAAGTTACAAAACAACTTATTGTGTACGTACACGATAATTTATAAATCCAAACTACTAGTGTCATACACAATACATACAAGTGTACGTACACGATAAGTTATCTTGTACATACAAAACAACTTATGGTGTATGTATATCATACATTATATTTTTTTATTCTTGTGGCAGCTTTACGCTGCAATATATTATTTCTATTCCACAAAATTTGGATGTTAGAATATGACCGCTCCAATCACGCTTCTTAGGGCATGGGAGTCTTAGCGATATCCCCAAAATGTGACCTGCTTTTGAAATAAAATTTTCACAAATTAATTTTATTGTATACAACCACATTTAAAAACAATCAGAAAAAAACCCAATCGAGCGGTTACAAAAACCAAAGCTTCCTTGATTTGTGCCAATGCTGAAAACACAATGAGGGTTTATAAATGAAGTGAAATCATACACTTTAATACAATCACCATTTGTCATTTCTAATAATTTATTAGGATTTAATCAATTATAAGAACTACATGTATTTGTACATTCTCAAAGAGTTGTCCTAGGTGTGACCTAACACTCTTTTTCAATGATAAAGCTTTGACTACAAGCTTCTATCATACCTACATCTATAGTCCGGGGGTTAAATAATATACCTCCATCATGGTGCCACCATCTTGGGTCATGTTCCCTGTATCCAATGACAATAATAGAAACTAATATTTGTACAAAATGGAACCAGACTATTTTTTACTTCCAGCCTCGGTTTGGTAGCATCGATTTGAATGGGATTAAGTCAAGATGGGTGCTATACTTCAAATATGTATTGACTTCCAATTTATTTTAAGGCACTTTAAAAATAGCCTACATGCAGTATCCAAGAAAGAATCTGTAGATTTAATCTTAAGAACCTCTACATCCTAGTTTCAGTACTGCACAGCCAAAACCAATCATGCTTAGCATGAGGCCAGTCATACCAATCATGCTTAGCATGAGGCCAGGCATACCTATCATGCTTAGCATGAGGCCAGTCATACCAATCATGCTTAGCATGAGGCCAGGCATACCAATCATGCTTAGCATGAGGCCAGGCATACCAATCATGCTTAGCATGAGGCCAGGCATACCAATCATGCTTAGCATGAGGCCAGGCATACCAATCATGCTTAGCATGAGGCCAGGCATACCAATCATGCTTAGCATGAGGCCAGTCATACCAATCATGCTTAGCATGAGGCCAGGCATACCAGGCAACAATTAGGTGTGATCCCTGGCTACATACACGCCAGTATAGTAACCGGTTGAATGGCATCTGACTCGCTTCCCCCCCCATGTAGGTGGCTCAGTTGGTCGAGCCATGGAGGAAGGAAGAGAAGGATCTCGAACGACCCGCAAAACCGCAGAGTATCAAAAGAATACCCTTACAATGCCCCTGTCTGACCAGTGGAAAAAGATTAACGAGCAGGATTAGATCTCTTTGTACAGAACCCGTGGTACCGTCGCTCTGCACCGTTGCCTTCTTGTAAAGTTTAATCATTTGAGACAAGAATTGTGAATATACAAGAATTGTGAATATACACGTTTTCGTTTACCGTTTGTGGTGTTTCATGGAAACATCATGGCATTTTTTACATTTTTTGTGACTTTCCGGTCACTAGCGGTGGTTCAAAATTTGGGTATTAGCATACGAGGGTGTTTGGTATTCAATTGTGTTTTTTGATTTGGTGGGCACAAGTGTACACAATTTTTTCTGTATTATATCCATACGACATACGACACCATAGTTGAGTGAAGAACCAAGTGCGCACGCGCAAACTCACACACGCCAGGTCGCCCATTGTTTGTGTAAGGTATGTGGGTGATTACGAGGTGTCGTTAAACGATGCGGTACCACGGGTTCGACTTTTGAAGTCCCTTTGTTCGAGCTCCTTCTCTTCCTTCCTCCATGGTCGAGCGCTGGCAGGTTAGTCCAGAGGTCGCAGGTTCAAATCCTGCTGTAGTAAGTTTTTCTTTTGTTTATCACAAACTATTCAAAGTTGACCCAGTTAGTTTCCCTTGTAGTTTATTACTTGATCATAAGAATCCTGACAAGTTTGCTGTTATCCTTACCCCCCCTTTTTTGTTTTTCATTCAAAGTATCAAAAATGGAAACAAATATACAATTATTATCACAGTATTCTAAAATAAAACAATAAATAATGATAAGTCGTTATAGGAAATCTGAATTTGTTTCATTAAATACAATTATTGAAAAAGAAGGTTGTACGGAAATATTATTTCAGTTTTATAAAAGCACGCCATTTTGTAAAGTACAAAATATTTTGCACGCGGCAAAAACAGATTCACCGTGTCCAACATGAAGGCATAAAACATGATTGGTAAAAGGGCAATTCGGAATATCCAACATTAAAAGTTCTAACTGTTTTCAAAAATGTTTTGACCAACCCAGCCAAATTTTTGCACAGAAAAAAAGGACAACCGTTCAATATTATCTTTTATAACACACCTCTTGCTCGTTCTGTATTCTGGTTGGCTGAAACACGGTCACGTGGGGTGAACTAATATAGTCTAGTGATCGCGCCCGCGTGTTTTGCGGGAATAGCGCCCGCCGGCCTGTGAGTGACCAGAAGAGGGACCTATTTCCCTCGGCCTCGGGAAAAAAGGTCCCTCTTCTGGTCACTCAAAGTCCCTCCGTGGAATAGACGTACACTAGTCACCTCATTGCCAGTCAATATGTGTATAATATAGTATGACATAGTGACGCCACAAATGAAACAATTATTTTTTAGATAACAGCTATCCCAACATTTCAATGGCTTTTCCTGGCTACAGCTGTAAAAGCTCTATAAATTATAAAAACAATATCACAATTTTAAGAATCTGGATATTTTGAATGGCCCTTTTGATGGCTGAAGGAACTTTTAAACGTCTTGTGATCACAACCAAGTTTTCTATAAGTTTGATGCTATTAGCATTTTTCGTGTCCATTTTCCCCCTCCGGTGTACAAAACGCTGTGGATCCTGTCACAGTGTACAACAAATGTATTATGTAAACAAAAGTAAAGCTGTAAAAAGAATAGGGACACCGCCAATATAGGGCTAGATAGCTCAGTTGGTAGAGCGTCGGCACCTTAATCCCACTCTAGTCAATTCTTTGTTCAACCCCCAAAATCATTTCAAAATTTACCCAGTAAGTTTCCCTTGTGGTTTATATTGATACCTGGCACCCCCGAACAAAGATATTTACAAAATAGGGACACCGCCAATATAGGGCTAGATGGCTCAGTTGGTAGAGCGCCGGCACGTTAATCCGGAGGTCGTTGGTTCAAATCCCGCTCTAGTCAATTCTTTGTTCAACCCCAAAAATCAAAAGTACAGCTCTTACGCTTTTTGACTTTTTAAAGTAAGATTTACAAGGTATTTTTGAAGTAAATGTTTTGAAATAAATAAATTTAGGCCAGGGGGCTTTTTCGCCAGTCATATGAGGAGGCTAAGTACCGGGTTTTTTTTCTCCGATGGCTTGATACAAACTAGAGATTTAGAATGCATTTACTTCTTCTGAATACTGATGATGTATTGGACTTTTAAATTTATTGTAATTCAATATTACCCTTACCAGAACAGGCATGATATTTGTTCCTTGGACAAAGAGTAGGACAATTTCACTGAGTACAAGTACATGGTGTTGACTTTAAAGGCAGTGGACACTATTGGTAATTGTCAAAGACTAGCCTTCACAGTTGGTGTATCTCAACATATGCATAAATAACAAACCTGTGAAAATTTGAGCTCAATCGGTCATCGAAGTTGCGAGATAATAATTATAGAAAAAAACACCCTTGTCACACGAAGTTATGTGCGTTTAGATGGTTGATTTTGAGACCTCAAGTTCTAAATCTGAGGTCTCAAAATCAAATTCGTGGAAAATTACTTCTTTCTCAAAAACTACGTTACTTCAGAGGGAGCCGTTTCTCACAATGTTTTATACCTTCAACCTCTCCCATTACTCGTCACCAAGAAAGGTTTTGTGCTAATAATTATTTTGAGTAATAACCAATAGTGTCCACTGCCTTTAATATAATTTTCAGAGCTATCTGATTACAATTTTTCAGATTTCTCCAAGGGTAAACAAAATCAGGAATCAGACTAAGTACAAGGAAAACCATGCCTGCCAGAATGAGGTTACCAGCCAAAATACCAAATCACATGTAACATTTATGACTGGTATCTTGCTAGTTTTCACTAGTTTTCATTTCTTTAGCATTAATTTCTGCTTAAAGGATTTGGGTGCTTTTTCAGTTACATTAAACTTACACGGTTTGAAGATAATGATAGTGGAAAGCTTCCCTTCAAATATTTCTTACTGAGGTGCTGTAGTTTTTGAGAAATGAGTAAAACAATGTCATGAAAATACGGTTGTAAATGATTAAAATAATTTTTGTCTCATGAGACAAAAATTATTTTCATGACATTGTTTTACTCATTTCCCCAAAACTACAGCACCTCAGCACGTAATATTTCCAGGGAAGCTTTCTACTATCATTATCTTCAAACCGTGTAAGTCTAGTGTAAATCTGTGGACATTGTGTTTTTTGTCCTACAAAAGTTACATAGACCCTTTAAGCTGCTCTATGAAATTGGGTTTGAAGACTAATCATGTACCATCCATTCAGTTACTGTAAGAAAGTTTGACTTTTGCGCTCACCCCCACTGAGTGACTAGCTCTATGCCTCTAATGATGCCATAGCTGTGTCCGTTTCAACTGCGGAAGCTACATTAGCGATACTCACTCCCTCTGGAGTGTCTTGTGCGTTAACAGCTACAATAGCATCCTGTAGTTGCTGCCTCTGTCAATACAAAATCCAATAGGATAGATGAATAAAAAACAGGGGGAGGATGTTCAGTACTTGGGGATGACAATTAATAGAGTCCTTTTGAAAGTGGGGAAAAAAAACCTAAAAGTCTCTAACCTTGTGTTCTTCTTCAACTTTACGTCCCGTTCTAGGACGAAGCAATAATGGTTAAGTGTCTCACTTTAAAGAAACTGGACACCTTTAGTAATTGTCAAAGACCAGTCTTCTCACTTGGTGTATCTCAATTGATCGTCGAAGCTGGGAGATAATAATGAAAGAAAAAACTCCCTGTGTCACAGGAAGTTGTGTGCTTTCAGATGCTTGATTTCGAGACCTCAATTTTGAGGTCTCAAAATCAAATTCGTGGAAAACTACTTCTTTCTCGAAAAGTACGTCACTTCAGAGGGAGCCGTTTCTCACAACGTTTTATACTATCAACCTCTCCCCATTACTCTTTACCAAGTAAGGTTTTATGCTAATAATTATCTTGAGTAATTACCAATAGTGTCCACTGCCTTTAAGGACACAAATTTGTGTCAAGACCGGAACTCATGACACGAACCCACACTCTGCTGATCACAAACACCAGCGCTTGAGTCCAGCGCACTTGACCGCCCGACCGCGACAACTCATCACTAACCAGGTTTGTAGCTAGACCAATTTTAGTGGTGGGCAATAAATCCAATTTCGAAAGGCCACCAAGGGCAAGCGGATTAAAGGCATAGGACACTATTGGTAATTACTAAAAAAAAATATTATCATAAAACCTTTCTTGATTACTAGTAATGGGGAGAGGTTGTTAGTATAAAACATTGTGAGAAACAGCTCCCTCTGAAGTGACGTAGTTTTCGAGAAAGAAGTAATTTTTCACAAATTTGATTTTGAGCCCTCAGATTTAGAATTTGAGGTCTCGAAATCAAGCATCTGAAAGCACACAACCTCGTGTAACAATGGTGCGACAAGGGTGTTTTTTTCTTTCATTAATATCTCGCAACTTCGACGACCGATTTAGCTCAAATTTTCACAGGTTTGTTATTTTATGCATGTGTTGAGATACACCAAGTGAGAAGACTAGTCTTTGACAATTACCAATAGTGTCCATTGTCTTTAATCATGTTTCATTATTGGCCATCATTCCTAAAATGCAGGCCAGGTTTCTAAACTGTTCTTGTTATGGGGCCATGCAATAAGTGTAATAGCCTTTTGAATGTGTTCTTTCTCTGTGACACTTGATATTCCTTATCATTTGCTGTGTCTCTGATCAATGCACAGTGGATAATATTTTGATGTATTCTAGGGGAAATCTGTGCTGTATAGCACAATGTATTTTGCTCAGAGTGCTGAGCAAAAAGTGTGAGTCCAGGGTCCAATTTCATAGAGCTGCTAAGCACAAAAATTTGCTGAGCATGAAATGTTTGCCTTGATAAAAACAGGATTTCCCAACCAAATTTCTATGTGATTTTCAAGATAAGCATTACAACAGCTGAAAACCAGTAACAAAGGAAAGGTAACAAAATGGAAATTGGTTGGTAATCCTGTTTTTATCAAGGAGGAAATTTCATGCTAAGCAAATTTTCGTGCTTAGCAGCTCTATGAAATTGGGCCCTGGATAGGCCCGCCCAACAGTGGCTATTACCACGCCATGCCCACCAACTCTTTCTCTAATAGCTTTTATGCATTGACGTCATCCAGCCGCCATCTAAGAGGGAAAACGGCAGATGAAACAATCACAGGGTTGGCCAATGAACAACCTCCTTTTTGACCTCTGGGTGAGGGCACCCTACTGAAATTACGTCATGTGCATAAGGTCTATAAGATATTTGAGAATATCTATCCAGATCCAGAACTAACCTGATCTTCAGTTAGCTCCTGCCCATTGGCCGACACCACATGCAGGGCCGTCTCCTCCACTGCCTTGATGGCTGCCATGGCAACCTCAGGGTCCACATTCGTCACCATGGTAACTTTACCGGTCGAGCCGACAATGTTGTCAATTTGTGACTGGATTACGTTGGCTGCATCGGCCTTGACATCCACATAAATAATAAAAATAATAATATTTAATAAAAAACGTTTTTCCTTTTTACTTTTGATGTTAAATATTTTAAATATTTTTTAAACTTGAAAAATTCATGCGAGAATGATGATTAAAATAATGTATTGCATGTACCATTTGAGACAGGAATCCTGCTACTTTTTGCTTAGCACAACATCTTTTAGCGAAATCGTCTGCTTAAGCAGCTCTTTGAATTAAGGACCTCGGCAAAGCCTGTTAGCACAACAAAATTGCTAGGCAAAGAATAGTATTGCTTAGCAGAAACAGGTTACCAGCCAAAACTACATTAAGTTTGCATTGTTGTGGCTGGTGCCCCACTCTATTTTTGATTAGCAAAGAAATTTGTTAAGCAGTATTTTGCTATGATGCTATGTAAAAGGAGTAGGTCGCATAATTCAGTATGTGTAAGCAGTATTTTCTGCTTAACAGCTCTATGAAATTGGACTCTGGTTCTAAAACTTGGCAAAGTCTTTTTTTTTCTTTTTCAAAATGCAGTTCTGATTTCGGCTCCGGCTAAGCTAGAGCTGGTCTTTGACTCACCTGCTGAAGTACTCCCGCAGCGTGCATGACGATGGTGTCTGTGCCGAGCGAAGCGCCCTCACAGGTGACGGTAGTAATTTCATATTGGACGCGTTGCTGTTTGGTAGGCGTCGTCAAAATTGAAGACACAACACCTCCGACAATTTCTTGATTTCTCTCTGCGATATAACAATAAAAAAAAATAAAAAAAATTCCTTTGCGTTAATATAATAACAACAGTGGCTTCTCATATAACGTTCATATCCGTCACTCAGTGTTGCTCAAGGCGCAGTATTTTCCTTCAAGGTATGTGGGACTATGTTTGATTTATGAGATCTACTCCTTTTACATAGCACCATGTAATTTGGCCCACGACTGGGACTCGAAACCCACACTTAGCTGATCAGAAACACCAGAGCTGGTGGCCGGTGCTCTTAACCGTTAGTCCATGACACGCCACAAACAAATTTAACAAAACAAATTGACTGATGTGGCATTGAATCCCATTGAATTCCGTTTAATCCAAGTAAAACAATGGAATCCCATTTAATCACATACAAAATATCAATGGGAATCAATGGGACTCAATGGGATTGGTGTGGAATTTGGTACATATTCAATGGGATCCAATGGGATCCACAGGGGATCCCATTGAATTCCGTTTAATCCAATTAAAACACTGGAATCCCATTTAATCACATACAAAATATCAATGGAAATCAATGGGACTCAATGGGATTGGTGTGGAATTTGGTACATATTCAATGGGATCCAATGGGATCCACAGGGGATCCCATTGAATTCCGTTTAATCCAATTAAAACACTGGAATCCCATTTAATCACATACAAAATATCAATGGGAATCAATGGGATTCAATGGGATTGGTGTGGAATTTGGGACATATTCAATGGGATCCAATGGGATCCACAGGGGATCCCATTGAATCCAATTAAAACAATGGAATCCCATTTAATCACATACAAAATATCAATGGGAATCAATGGGATTCAATGGAATTGGTGTGGAATTTGGGACATATTCAATGGGACAAATGGGATAGGCATGGGATCTCATTGAACCAAATTGAATCCCATTAAAACAATGTGATCCCTATACTCACCCGTATGCACCGCTAAGAACTGATTTTGATCCTCCATCTCATCTTCGACATCCCCATGAGCCGTGCGTTTGTGCATGGCTAGCGTTGACGTCTGCCGGTAGTTCTTGCCGCAGTGTTCGCAGATGTATGGCTTGGAGTGGGTGTGTACGACATGATGCTTATAAAGACTGGAGTACTCGGTGAAACGTTTGCCACAGCCAGCGACTGTGCAGACATAGGGCTTCTCACCTGATGGGAGAGAAAGGTTGTTAATAACTTGGGCGATACCACGATATTATCGAATATCGCGATACTAATTTGGAAACGATTTCGATATCGGATCGATTTGGTTTTAATCGAAATATCGATATAACGCAATATATCGCGATATCGACTAAGTTTCGCAATATCACGATGTATTTCCTAGCTGAGACATCTTGCACCCAATAGGTTTGGAGTAAAACCAGAAGAATAGGTCATTAGAACACCTCTCTTATGCTATGACTATCTCTTCTACAACTTTCACTGGGAGTTTGAAGATTGATGATGTCAAATTCAATTAATCGCGATTATATCGAATATCGCGATATATTGTCAGCGATATATCATGAATAAAATAAATCGATATCGCCCCAGCTTAGTTGTTAATGGTAGCAAACAATAGCCTACGGCCTAGCAGTGACCTGTATTACAAACTGTTAGGGTCATGCATACTTAAAGTCACCTGGAAATATATATTTTTTTCTTTCAAACATAAGAGTATATGCTTACGAACAATAAAACAATTTTTTTAGTGATTGTTTGTCATGAAAATAAATCGATATCGCCCCAGCTTAGTTGTTAATGGTAGCAAACAATAGCCTACGGCCTAGCAGTGACCTGTATTACAAACTGTTAGGGTCATGCATACTTAAAGTCACCTGGAAATATATATTTTTTTCTTTCAAACATAAGAGTATATGCTTACGAACAATAAAACAATTTTTTTTAGTGATTGTTTGTCATGATTTATATGTTTAAAAATATATAAAGTTGTTTGGGGGGCTGACTCCGCCTACCCCTTTTGTGACGTCAATCGAGGCAGACTTTGCCTGCAATGCGTATAGTAAACACACAAGTACAGGTACGTCCAAGTCGTGAGTTGGTACATTTCAAAAAGTGTTTTTCGGCATTCAGCAGCAATACACCTGGTCGGCATTGCCGGAAAAAAACCAAAAAAAATAATTTTTTAACGTACAAACTCACGACTTGGTCCGTACATGTACTTTGCAATTGTGTTTACTCTACGCATTACAGGCAAAGTCTGCCTCGATTGACGTCACAAACAGCGCCCTCTTGGGTAGGTGTCTAATCTTAAATTTGTAAATAACATAAGAACTGATTTTTTAAAAACCTTAGTTAACTGTTTATTCACATTCCACTCATCAAAACACATATATTAGTGACAAAAGCTTTAAAGGCATTATACACTTTCGGCACAGAGAAACAAAATAAAAGTTCACAGATTTACAAATAACTTACAGGGTTTACAGAAGGTAATGGAGGGTTGACTTGACACGCCCTCTACAGAACCTAAAGGAAGGGCAACTCACCCGTATGAATTCTCATATGGTTTTTATAGTTAGTAGGAGGGTTGACCCTGTACTGAATGGCCAGACAGTAGGAGGGTTGACTGTGTACTGAATGGGCAGACTGAGGAGGGTTGACTTGACACGCCCTCTACAGAACCAAAAGGAGCAACTCACCTGTATGAACTCTCATATGGTTTTTATAATTAGTAGGAGGGTTGACCCTGTACTGAATGGCCAGACAGTAGGAGGGTTGACTGTGTACTGAATGGGCAGACTGAGGAGGGTTGACTTGACACGCCCTCTACAGAACCAAAAGGAGCAACTCACCTGTATGAATTTTCATAAGGTTTTTATAGTTAGTAGGAGGGTTGACCGTGTACTGAATGGCCAGACAGTAGGAGGGTTGACTGTGTACTGAATGGGCAGACTGAGGAGGGTTGACTTGACACGCCCTCTACAGAACCAAAAGGAGCAACTCACCTGTATGAATTCTCATATTGTTTTTATAGTTAGTAGGAGGGTTGACCGAGTACTCAATGGCCAGACAGTAGGAGGGTTGACCGTGTACTGAACGGTCAGACAGTAGGAGGGTTAACTGTGTACTGAATGGTCAGACAGAAGGAGGGTTGACTTGACACGCCCTCTACAGAACCAAAAGGAGCAACTCACCTGTATGAATTCTCATATTGTTTTTATAGTTAGTAGGAGGGTTGACCGTGTACTGAATGGCCAGACAGTAGGAGGGTTAACTGTGTACTGAATGGTCAGACAGAAGGAGGGTTGACTTGACACGCCCTCTACAGAACCTAAAGGAAGGGCAACTCACCCGTATGAATTCTCATATGGTTTTTATAGTTAGTAGGAGGGTTGACCATGTACTGAATGGCCATAGACCAGGAGGGTTGACCGAGTACTGAATGGCCAGACAGTAGGAGGGTTAACTGTGTACTGAATGGTCAGACAGAAGGAGGGTTGACTTGACACGCCCTCTACAGAACCAAAACGAAGGGCAACTCACCCGTATGAATTCTCATATGGTTTTTATAGTTAGTAGGAGGGTTGACCATGTACTGAATGGCCATAGAGCAGGAGGGTTGACCGTGTACTGAATGGTCAGACAGTAAGAGGGTTGACTGTGTACTGAATGGTCAGACTGAGGAGGGTTGACTTGACATGGCCTCTAAAGAACCCAAAAGGAGCAACTCACCTGTATGAATTCTCATATGGTTTTTATAGTTAGTAGGAGGGTTGACCGTGTACTGAATGGCCAGACAGTAGGAGGGTTAACTGTGTACTGAATGGTCAGACAGAAGGAGGGTTGACTTGACACGCCCTCTACAGAACCAAAAGGAAGGGCAACTCACCTGTATGAATTCTCATATGGTTTGTATAGTTAGTAGGAGGGTTGACCGTGTACTGAATGGCCAGACAGTAGGAGGGTTAACTGTGTACTGAATGGTCAGACTGAGGAGGGTTGACTTGACACGCCCTCTACAGAACCAAAAGGAAGGGCAACTCACCTGTATGAATTCTCATATGGTTTTTATAGTTAGTAGCACTAGCGAAGGCACGTCCACACATTGGCTCATCACATATGTACGGCCGCTCTCCTGTATGCGTCCGAATGTGGACCTTGCGAATGTTTGATGTTGTGAAGGATTTGTCGCAGCCTTCAAATGGGCACTTGAATGGCCTCTCCCCTGCGATATCAAAGATGGCGAATGTTTATTTTCTCACACTCCACTGACATGATGAACCAGTTAAAAAACAGTCAGCTGCATGGATTTTGTAGGGTGGCACAACTGTGTATCAGAAATATCTGAGTACTGTATTGATGCATTTAAAGGCAGTGGACACTATTGGTAATTACTCAAAATAAATATCAGCATAAAACCTCACTTGGTCCTGAGTAATGGGGAGAGGTTGAGTGTATAAAACATTGTGAGAAACCGCTCCCTCTGAAGTGACGTAGTTTTCGAGAAAGAGGTAATTTTCCACCAGTTTGATTTCGAGACCTCAAGTTTAGAACTTGAGGTCTCAAAATCAAGCATCTGAAAGCACACCACTTTGTGTGACAAGAATGTTTTTTTCTTTCATTAATATCTTGCAACTCCGACGACCAATCAAGCTCAAATTTTCACAGGTTTGTTATTTTATGCATATGTTGAGATACACCAAGTGACAAGACTGGTCTTTGACAATTACCAATAGTGTCCAGTGTCTTTAAAACTGTGTACAGAATGTGTACAGAATGATCAGAAAGTAAGACAGTACCGACAGTAGGAGGGCAGTGTGCTAAATGGTTTATTAGAGAGTAGGAAGGTTTACTGTGTACTGAGTGGTCAGACAGTGAAATGGTTTACATTGTACTGAATGGTCAGACAGTATAGGAGGGTTGACTGTGTACTGAATGGCTGAATGGTCAGACAGTAGGAGGGTTGACTGTGTACTGAATTGTCAGACAGTAGCAGGGTTTACTGTTTACTGAATGGTCAGACAGTAGGAGGGTTGACTGTGAACTGAATGGTCAGACAGTAGGAGGGTTGACTGTGAACTGAATGGTCAGGCAGTAGGAGGGTTGACTGTGAACTGAATGGTCAGGCAGTAGGAGGGTTGACTGTGAACTGAATTGTCAGACAGTAGCAGGGTTTACTGTTTACTGAATGGTCAGGCAGTAGGAGGGTTGACTGTGAACTGAATTGTCAGACAGTAGCAGGGTTTACTGTTTACTAAATGGTCAGACAGTAGGAGGGTTGACTGTGAACTGAATGGTCAGACATTAGGAGGGTTGACTGTGTACTGAATGGTCAGAAAATAAATGGGTTGACAGTATACTGAATGGGTTGACAGTGTACTGAATGGCCAGGCAGTGTAGGAGGGTTAACTAAGTCCTGACTAGTCAGAAAGTAAGAAGTTAATGATGATTAGACAGTAGGAGGGTTGACCTCATACTGAATTGTGAGCCAGTAGGAGGATTGGCAGTGTACTGAATTGTCAGAAAGTAAAAGTGTAAGAATGGTCAGACAGTTGGGGGGTTACTGAGTACTGAATGGTCGAACAGTAGAGGGCAAGTAGGAGGGTTGGCAGTGTACTGAATTGTCAGAAAGTAAGAGGGTAAGAATGGTCAGACAGTAGGAGGGTTAACTGAGTACTGAATGGTCGAACAGTAGAGGGCAAGTAGGAGGGTTGGCAGTGTACTGAATTGTCAGAAAGTAAGAGGGTAAGAATGGTCAGACAGTAGGAGGGTTAACTGAGTACTGAATGGTCAAACAGTAGAGGGCAAGTAGGAGGGTTGGCAGTGTACTGAATTGTCAGAAAGTAAGAGGGTAAGAATGGTCAGACAGTAGGAGGGTTAACTGAGTACTGAACATTGGTGGAACAGTAGAGTGCAAGTAGGAGGATCGGCAGTGTACTGAATTGTCAGAAAGTAAGAGGGTAAGAATGGTCAGACAGTAGGAGGGTTAACTGAGTACTGAATGGTGGAACAGTAGAGGGCAAGTAGGAGGGTTGGCAGTGTACTCAATTGTCATAAAGTAATTAGCACTGATTGAGATTCTAACCTGTGTGAGTTCTGACATGTTTCTGTAGGTCTCCTGACGTCTTGAACGCCCTGGTACACAACTCTTGAGGGCACCGGTAAGGCTTCTCACCAGTGTGGACTCTAGTGTGGCTCTTCAGTCCATAGCCTGAAGCAAACGCCTTCCCACATCCCGGTGCCTCACATTTATACGGTTTCTCTCCGGAGTGCGAACGCTCATGAACCTGTGAAAAATATTCCACAAGTTGCATAGTTAGTTGACTAATAAGTTACAACGTATCCTCTTATTCGAACAGGCTTATGTAAGGGAAGTAGGATTTGAAACTTTGCATGGTGGAAATACAATATAGTAAGGTTTGCGGTAACACCATGTAATGACTATCTCTAATAAGTTGGAGTGGTTCTGAAAAGAACTGTTGGTTTCAACTCGACGTTTCGATCAGTATGCTCTGATCGTCTTCTGGAGAAAGCGCTCTGATCGTCTTCTGGAGAAAGCTTTCTCCAGAAGACGATCAGAGCATACTGATCGAAATGTCGAGTTGAAACCAACAGTTCTTTTCAGAACCACCCCAACTCATTCGAGATGGTCATTACATGGCGTTACCGCAAATCTTTCCATATCTTATGTAAGGTTTCATAGGCCCTTTTCACACTGTATCTCTCATTCCAGTGGAATACAGCCCTGGGGATTTTTTGTTTACCCAACTGTTACCCCGACGCACTTTCAAACTGTCCTGTCTATGTCCCTATTCTGCTTGGTTCCGGCTGCCATTTCAAGAATACCACAGGGTTTTACTGCTTACCCCTACTCCAAAGCACGGATGGCTATTCCGTTGTCAGCCAAGCGGTTTAAACAGGCATGCAACTGCCCGTTGAAAAAAAAAGAGTAAAATTTTCAAAGGCACAACGCAAGTGCGGAGCGAGGCAGCCGAAACGCCACGGGACATTAGATCCACAATGGTACCCTAGAAAATGTTGAGGTTTATTTTGCTCTTAGATGCATTGTTAGCATGTACTAGGCTTATTTTACATGATTGTAGTTGTACACTGTTGTTGCCAGGCATATTAGGCTAAAAAAACAATCCGAAAAACAAAACAAAAACCCCAAAACGCGGGATTCCCCGGAAACGCGGAAGAGTTGCATGCCTGTTTAAAGCATCAAAATCAGATCTGGTGGTTTAGTCATGGGAGTGTAGGTTCGAATCTTGATCATGACACTTGTGTCCTTAAGCAAGACACTTCACCACATTGCTTCTCTACACCCAGGAGTATAAGTGATTTTAGTGCGCTACTTGGCACAGGCTGTATACTCCCCAGGAAGCTGAGATGGTTTAAGGAATAAATAAAATCAGAAAAGAAACTAAACATTATGCGGTTCAACATAATAGGGACAAAGTTTTCATAATCAGGGAGATCTTCAAATTTGTTCATCAGACAAGAAAAAATTTGTTGATTTTCTGCATAATTAGGGAGAGTTGGTTGCTCTGCTAGCCACACCCAAATATCCCCAGCCACGCCCTGATATCCCTAGCCACACCCTACTTTCATACCTTAAGATGATGTGCAGTGGTGTACATCCTCCCGCATTCTTTGTATCTGCATCTGAAACCCTTTGATGAGGAGCCTTCAGAGAGAGCGGTTTTGGTGATCATTGGTTGATGGACCAGATTGATTGTCTTGAGCATAATGCTAGGTTCGCTCACTTTGCTGATATCGCTCTGGGAGCTGGATGCCTCATTCTCCATCTGACGGTCAGAAACAAAAATCCTTAAAGGCAGTGGACACTATAGGTAATTACTCAAAATAATTATTAGCATCAAACCTCACTTGGTGACGAGTAATGGGGAGAGGTTGATGGTATAAAACATTGTGAGAAACGGCTCCCTCTGACGTGCCATAGTTTTTGAGAAAGAAGTAATTTTCCACGAATTTGATTTTGAGACCTCAGATTTAGTACTTGAGGTCTCAAAATCAACCATCTAAATGCACACAACTTTGTGTGACACAGGTGTTTTTTTCTTGCATTATTATCTGGCAACTTCGATGACCGATCGAGCTCAAATTTTCACAGGTTTGTTATTTTATGTATATGATGAGATACACCAAGTGAGAAGACTGGTTTTTGACAGTTACCAATAGTGTCCACTGTCTTAAAACCTTTACTTTAAATCCAACTTGAAGGCAAAGTATACCGTCGTTTTTTTTTAACTGTTTGATTGTTTTAATCCAATATAAATGTGGAGTTTATTTGTGATTTGTGGTGCTACATACTTTAGCAGCACAGGCTATTGACTCCCCAGGGAAATGAGATGGTTTCAAGGAATGAAATCAATGGCCCAGTGACCCGGGGTAATAATGTTCATTGAGCCTATTAACTGTTCGATTGTTTTAATCCAATATAAATGTGGCGTTTATTTGTGATTGGTGTGCTACATACTGAGCAGCACAGGCTATCGACTCCCCAGGGAAATGAGATGGTTTCAAGGAATGAAATCAATGGCCCAGTGACTCGGGGTAATAATGTTCGTACGCCAATGCCATGAGCCTCAAAATTGATGGATACAGACAGGGTTGTAGCTAGATCAATTTTAGTGGTGGGCTGTAAATCAAATTTCTTTTAGTCCACCAAGGGCGAGCAGATCAACAAAATTATTCATGCTTAATTAAGGTGACATTATTGCTGAAGTGCAAGCATCAGGCATGATGCCAGGTTTCCAAACTGTTATTTTCTCCAAAAAAAAATTCTCTTTTACATTTCATACTTCTTATCATAAGCTGTGTTTCAAATCAATGCACAGTGGACAATACTTTAATTCATTAGGGGAAATCTGTGCTTGTCGACACAGTGTATTTTGCTCAGAGTGCTGGGCAAACAACTTGAGTTCTGGTCAGGCCCACCCAGCACAGCACACCATGGCTACAACACTGGCTACTGACTCTATACAAATGTCCTTTATTTTGTTTCTTACTTGCGATGTACATGTAAACTGATCCAATACATTGAGTGCTGTGGGATCCACAGCTTCATCAGTACTATAGGAACCTGAGAAAAATACAAAATAAATCGTGTTGTGATATTAAGTTTAGGGCCAAATATCATAAAGCTTCTTAAAGGCACGGGACACTATTGATAATTACTCAAAATAATTGTTAGCAGAAAAACTTACTTGGTAACGAGTAATGGGGAGAGGTTGATAGTATTATAGAACATTGTGAGAAACGACCCCCTCTGAAGTAACATAGTTTTTGAGAAAGAGGTAATTTCTCACTAAAGTATTTGAATTGAATTTGAGACCTCAGCTGAGGTCTCAAATTGAAGCATCTAAAAGCACATAACTTGTGCATAACTTGTGTGTTTATGTATATTTGGTGGGCGCTAACACAATGTGTGTATCTACTTGCCAGGTAGAGTTTGTTTTTAGAGACTGTCTTGCTTTATTCTACTGCCGCAGAGTAGATAATCGGAGGTTCGGGAGACTTCTCAGTTCTGAAAAGAACTGTCCTGCTTTTTAATTTGAACTATTAAAAGGGTTTGGGTACCGATGTACAACACAAAGCACAAACATCCACAAATTTACACGGTTATAAAATAATGATGGTTGAAAGTTTCCTTAAAATATTACTTCCTGTAGTTTTTGAGAAATGTGTGTAAAACAATTTAATTGTCTCAGTGAGAAGGAAATGATTTTAGCATGTACAAGGAATAACTGCTCTGTGATTTTCTTCAAGGCAAAGCAAGAAACTAGTCAGACTTTGGAGGTTCAATGCATGAAAAAAACTATCAATTTGATTTTTATCTGGAGATATCCAAGTTGTCATTGATGAGTACCTTTTTTTTGATTTGGTAACTTTTCATAGTTGTATAAAACAGAGTGCATGATTGGTTGGATTTTATGTAACAAACCTTGTGAGTGGTCAGCAAACCCTTCAGGTGAAATCTCCGTTTGAATTAGTGCCGTGGAGCCGTCTTCAAGTTGAATAGCTTGCAAGTTTTGACCTGAAATAGAAGAGGAAGAAGAGTTAAGAGAGGATTGGTGGATTAAAGTTTTTAGAGTCAGCAATCTTGAAACCTAAACCGACCCAACAAAACAATTACTTTTGGGTTGTTACAGCCTCGTCAATGCAGTTTACAGGCAGTGGACACTATTGGTAATTACTCAAAATAATTATTAGCATAAAACCTCACTCGGTAACGAGTAATGGGGAGAGGTTCATAGTATAAAACATTGTGAGAAACGGCTCCCTCTGAAGTGACCTAGTTTTCGGGAAAGAAGTAATTTTCTACAAACTTGACTTCGAGACCTCAAGTTTAGAATTTGAGGTCTCGAAATCAACCATCGGAAAGCACACAACTTTGTGTGACAAGGGTGTTTTTTATTTCATAGTTATCTTGCAACTCCGACGACCAATCGAGCTCAAATCTTCACAGGTTTATTATTTTATGCATATGTTGAGATACACCAAGTGAGAATACTGGTCTTTGACAATTACCAATAGTGTCCAGTGTCTTTAACCAAACCTGCCAAATAGCTCAACCAATGGCCAAAGCTCAAACATGTTTCTGGTTGCCCTTGCCAAAACGCACTCTTGCCATGGCTTGCCTCACATTTTGGTTATCAGGACCCAATTTCATGGCTCTGCTTACCGTAAGCACAGAATCAGGGAAGCAGGGAATTATGCGCTTACACCAACCGTATTTCATGGGTTAGCGGTGAATTTTGGCTTGTGGGAGTGTATACACCACATTACGAGGCCAATACAGCTGTGGAGAATGGTGTTTGTAAGCACAGATAAGCAGAGCCATGAAATTAGGCTCTGTTTGCCTGAGAAGTTTACGATACCTTTTGGTTGTGTTCTGAGGATGAAAGCAGTAGAGCCATCTTCCAGTTGGACAGCCTGGCCTTCCTCAAATGTTGGAGCTGTAGGAATGAAAAGGTCAAGAAGATCAATTCCAAATGTTGAAAATAATAATAATAATAAAATCGAAGTCTTATAGACGATGTGACCTATGTTTACATTCAAACCGCCCTCTGTTGACAAAACACTGTATACGTCATGTTTCGCCGGGCAAAAAGTAGTCATGGTAAGATTGCATACACTTTCTAGCTGGCTGCCAAAACACAAAGGTTTTGCCCGGCGGTATGCGCGCGAATCATGTTATGGTTTTCAAGTGACGTCAGAGGTCACATCGTCTATATAGCGCACGTATCTACCAAACAAGGTACTCAAGGCGCTGAGTATATACAAACTTTCAGGAGGATAGGTTATTGCAGTGATGAACTCTGAGAACCAATTATTTAGCACCTTATAGCATAAGGCAACATTTAGTACCTTTGTTAAGGGGTTTAAAAGCATGTGTCTTAGTCCTTCGTGAATAAAAGCTAAAGCCTCTAGCTACCAGCAATCTCAGTGTTCTAGTTGGTAAGACACTGCTCAAGAATTGCAAAGGTTGTGGGTTCGAATCCCACTCAAGTAATATGCCTGTGATTTTTTTCACAGTATACACTGCTAACGTACATCGGTGTGTATGGGTAAAACCAAAATTTAAAAAAATATATCAAAAGTTAATATTTTGAATTAAAAAAAAGGGTGCATTTCTGTATTTTGTTTCCCTAAATGGTTAAAAACTTGTGACTGCTCACAAGAGGTAAGTTCTCACTTAAATATTTGAATTCAGGCGTCTGAGAGCACACAAATTTGTGCAACAAGGGTGTTCTTTTCTTTCATTATTTACTTGCAACTTCGATGACCAAATGAGCCCAAAATATATTTTATCTTGAGTGCGTTTTGAGACCCCAACAAGAAACATTAGTCATCGGTTGAGCGTTTTTTGCGTGTTCGGTTAAGCGCGGTGACGATGCTGTTCAGACCAACCGGTACCCGACTTGTTGAGTCGGTTGGGCTTTGGTTGGGGTCGCCACAACACACTCCAGATGCTAGGAAACCTTAAGTGAGAATACTGGCCTCTGGGAGTCTGTTTTGATTGATTTAAGTTACCCTTGTTAGTGACTTGTTGGATGTAAGCTGTGGACCCATCCTCTAGCTGTACTGCCTGTCCATCCACAAGATCTGAAAATAACACACACAAAATGTTAGCACTTTCTCAAGCCTTGAATTACAAGGAGGTCGTGGCCTTCAATGCCCCATGTCTTAGCCTTGGAGCCCTTACAAGAGTCTCCCATAGACTTTCAGATTTTACAATGGATGGAAGTGCCCTGTGCAAAATGAAAATGGTCTTGCCCTTTCAAAGATGAAATTCCAGGCCTGCTTTCTTAACAAATTATCAAACCAGGGCCCAAATTCATAGAGCCTGTTCGACAAAAACTTGCTAAGCACAGACAAATCTTGCTTAGCATAAAGCCAAAATATGTTACCAGACAACGTTCCATAAAGTTGACATTGTTGCTGCGAATGTTGCCCCACTCGTGTTTTCTCCCGAGAAACGACGCTTTGGCAATTCAAAACTTGTATTGCGCGTCACGTAAATATTTTGGGAGTTCTGCACTGACACAACAATTTATAAGTTCCTTTAAAATATTGAATGGATGTAGTCTTGTCGTCAGGTCACCTTTGCGTTGTATGATAGCTGTAGATCCATCAGGGAACTCCACTGCTTGAAGAGTCTGCCCATCCCCAAAATGGAGGCCACCTGCGTCCGTTACAGTAGAGGCCATGTTACCGGTGGGCAACCCTCCATGTTCGACCTATTGGGACAGAAACAAAAAAAATTCGAGTTAGAAATCCTAAATTCAGGTAAAATTCCAAGATTAAGAAATCACCACATGGCACAATATGCAGCTAATCAAACCAGGAACACCAGGGTGAACCCCTTCTGTTTTCGATAGAAAGTGCACTGAGTACTTTTACATGTGTTTCACAACACACAGGACCGACGGCTTTATGTCGACTCCGAAGGACGAAGCAATGGTTAAGTGTCTTGCTACAGGACCAAAGTGTCACAACTGGGACTCGAAACCCACACTCTGGTGATCACAAAAACTAGACTTTGAATTTGGTTCCCTTTAACCGCTCGGCCACGACACCCTATAGATGCAAACAGAACAGACTCAATCTCCACAAACCTCGGATGTCGGAGGCTGTTCTATTTGAAGTTCGCCCTCCTCATGCTCGGCCTGCTGGGCCAGCAACATACCAATCACCTCTTGCTCATTACTCGCAGAACATGAAACGGGCACAGCTACCTCTGTATCCATGGCAATGATATGTCAATGTCTGTGGAAAAAAACAAGGAGCAAATTGAAGTTACAGATCTTGAGCTGGGGTGGTTTTTGCCAAAAACTGTTTGGGTTGAAATGTCCATTGGTTACGGTTAATCACCGGCCAAAGACCAAAATTGTTTTTGGGTGCAGACGCTACAACTGCACCCATGCATGTTTGATTTTTTCACCATTGGGGAGGAGGGGCGTTGCAGGGCTGAAATTACATGGATCTGGAGGCCATAACTGTTGCATTTGTTCTTGGCGTTGGAACCCTTCAGAAGTTTATGGACTTTCTAAGATTTTCTAATGAAAGTGCCCTCTGCAAAATGATAATGGCCTTGCCCTTTGATGAAGTTGTAGGCCTGCGGTTGTCAGACAGTACCATTTTCTTTTAGTTTTACTTAAAATCTGAGAACTCACTAACTCTATTAAAGAATAAGTTTTACAATTCTACAAAGTACAAACAGGGCAGCTACTATTTTCTTGTATAATTATTTTATGTAACTAATTTGTAACCTTCCATCCTTTCCGATCGTCGGGAGGATTGAGGGTTACGATTATTGTAACTAAACTAGTGTCGACTGTGCAGTTTGGATGGTGCACCAATGATGCGGTGACCGAACGATTGTCTGACAACCGGGTACTTTGAGCCAAGTGCAGAGCAGAGGCCAGAGTGCTAAAAAAGCATTGAATTGTGAGTCATGGCCTAACAAAAAGTGACTTGAACTTGATTTTAACTTTTAAGTTTTTAATTTAAATATTATTTTGTTTTAAAGCCATTGGACACTTTTGGTACAGAAACAAAATTAAAAGTTCACAGATTTTACAAAAAAACTTACAGGGTTCAGAAGGAAGGCCTAATGGTGAAAGACTTCTCTTGAAATATTATTCCATGAAATGCTTTATTTTTTGAGAAAACATTAAAACAATATCAATTCTCGATATCGAGAATTTAGGATTTATTTTAAACACATGTCGTGACACAGCGAAAAGTGCGGAATCAAGGGTGGGTTTTCCCATTATTTTCTCCCGCCTCCGATGACCCGAGCCTAAATTTTCAGTTTGTTATTTTATATAAAGGAGAACTGGAAAGTTGTGATACACAAAGTGTGGGCATTTGGACAATACTGTTTATCGATATTGTGAGATTGCTTTATTTAAAAAAAAACCACAAAAACCCCAAAACTATTTGACATAGGCATGATACTGATTGATAGTACCATGGAGGAAGAAAATAGTACTGGGGGGAGGCCTGTTTTCATTTTCAAAATAAATTTGATTTAATTTTAATATTTGTATTACATGACAATCTCATTCCAGACCAGATATTAGTGCCTGCCAAGACAGAGTTGAGCAAAAGTTTAGGTGGTCATTTTGAAATAACGTACAACAACAAAAACAAAGCCACATTTTGGGATATTGTTGTTTGTTTTGTAAACAAAAATTACCAACGAAAACCTGTCTGGCTTCTTGACCCTCCTAATAAAGCAACAACATAACCTGCAGACAGGGGATCAGACTAAAGTAATACAACAAAATCGTATCCGTCGTACGTGCACATACACAACATTCCTCGCCTTTTCTCAGAAAGCTACTCATTAAAACGTATGCCATATTTTGCAATCCAATACTTCAAAAAGTACGATCACTTTGGCTCTGAAAATTTCTGTCTAAAACGCTTGAATACTGTCGCCGATAAACTATTTCGGTAGCAGCCGACAAAACTTGGCATTTGTGCTTTGAATTCTGGGACATAATTCTAAGATTTCTGGGTAGGCCCAAAATGCATCGGGGAAAATTTCCAATTAGCAGCGGCCCTGAAACATGAATAGGCTTGCTTCGCCCGGTTATCTTCGCTACGCAATGCGGGGTTTGCAACAACTATCCTGGTTCAGGGGCCATATCAAGACGCGGCATTGTGGGAGATTACCTACAATTCCGTGTTTTTCCAACTTATTTGCTTGTTTTTGATGCTTGGTTAGTAACATTGGAAGTTAAATTTGGACAAGAGACACAGAATAGCTTAAATAGAACCAAAAAAATACTAACCTAAAGGCTACAATGCATGAGATATTTGATAAAATTCTTACCTATTTTTGGAGATTGCCGTTTGGCGCATTTACTACTCCCTGTTTATTTTGCGCAGCAAATATTACGCATGCAGATTTTCTTCCGGCGACCGGGGGCGCCACGGTCATTTTCCAAATCGAACATGAATCAACTACATTTTTATACAATTTTGTAATAACTGTATTGTTAATTAAAACAAATTTTGCTTACATTTTAGTTTCTAAAAGCTTATAAACATCCCTGTGGCTGCACGTGACATAACTGTACAAAATAAAGCAATTCTATTGCAGTTTGTGTAAAGTGGTTCCCCGAGTCGTCACTGAAATTTTGTCTTACAGATTGATGGTTATCGGGGCAAAAATTCAAATAAATTGTGCAGTATTATGGTCAAATGCAGCATATAAAAGCTATTTGAAGAGAGCAAAATTTAAATATATTGTACAACAAAATATTAAAAACAACTCAATAGTACTTTACTTTATATACAATGCATTTTCTCTCAAAGTATACATCCTCGGTAGTATAGTGGTAAGTATCTCTGACTGTCACTCAGGAGACCGGGGTTCGATTCCCCGCCGGGGAGGATGCAATTTTTTTCCCCCAAACAGATTTTCTTTTTTTTCTTATTGAATTAATTTTAACCAGAATTGTAAGGAAAAAGCAATCAAATATATATATTTTTTTCATGTTGAAACTATTGTTTACTGAGGTGTGGTCAGTATGCATGTCTGTGCCCATCTGATTTACTTTTAAATATATTAGTTTTGCTTCGATGTTTAACCAGAATCTTCGGGAAGAAGAGCATGCAATCAAATAATATACTTATGTGTTTTCATAATAAAGCATTTGTTTACTGTAGTGGCCAACATGCAAACTTTTCTCCCGATAAAACAATTAAAAGATGTTGCTTTGTTTCTAATTGTTTACCCATGGTTTTACAGATACTTTTTTTATTTACCCCTTTAGTAACCTTTTTTTATGAGAAAATTGGGGATTCTGGAGAATGTTGGTTTTGGAAGTAGTAGGAGCTGCAAAGTAATACCATTATCTGTTTGAATTTTAGTCAGACATCATAATTATGTTATTTTTTATTCGACCGGGGGCGGGGGCTAAAAAAAAAAAAGTATCGTGAAAGTGAAATTTAGCCCTTTTTATTGAAACACTTTCTTATCATTTTAATTTACCGAAAAGTAGTGCACCGAAAGGGAATTTTGGACGGGCTCTGTACCCCCCCCCCCTGTTCACTGTGACCGCAGTTAGAAAAACACGTACATCCCCTCTGTCGGTTATCAATAGAGGGGGTACTTTTGTTTGGTAACTAGAAGCTTTGCAGTTCAAATAGGTTTGTTTTTAGTTTTGGACAAGTACACTGACTACTTATATTTGAGAACACAAAAACGTGAAATTTGTGACTGGGTACGGGTGACGTGAGTGCTAGTTAGTGTTGTTTTTCAGGTATATATTGCATTTGATCACATTATTTCAATTATTTGAACTTGTGTGCTGAGTAACTAGGGTATATTTATGTTTGTCATGTCAATTTCTTCATTCGTTAGATCGTACCTGGCTGGCTGCTCACACGATTTGTTGATGCTTTTTGGTGTGCCCAATTTTTTAATTTGATGAGTTATGAGTATTTTTACCCTGTCCGTCGGCGTGTCGCCTGTCACTCTGTCATAAGGTTTATCGCGATTCAGAAACGCACTGCCCCTAGGGAAGGAATATGGGGCGGTTACTATGCAGTTTGTACGACTCGCGCACGCAACGCCTATACCTAATTGTGTGCGTTCAACAGCGCCCTCTCTTGTTATTTTGCTATTCGCAATAAACCTTATGTTTGCTGAATGCTGGTGTATGTTTTGTTTTTCGTTACTGTATTTATTTGTACTTGCACAGTATTGGACGGGGATAACTTTCCGTATGGCACCACCACTTTTTCACTCATCATTATTACAAAAAGGGATATCTCATTTCATATCGACGAATGAAAAGGTGGTCTGTCGCGCCACACAGAAACCTTTCCTGAATCCTTAGGCCTAAGTAATGTTGATTGTTGGCAGCAGGGTTTCACAAGATTACAAAATAGTAAGAGTTGGTTGATTAACACCAAAGTTTTCGGATAGTGAGAGAATATTTTCAAAAGTGAATTTGAATGGAATAAGATTTATCGCGAATAGCAAAATTTCAAGTGAGGGCACTTTTGAACCCACACAAAGATTAGGCCATGTGTGCGCACGTCATGCATGACAACATAAGTAGGATTTGAAACTTTGCATGGTGGAAATAAGATAAAGAAGAGTTTGCGGTAACACCATGTAATAACTATCTCTAAATGAGTTGGGGTGGTTCTGAAAAGAACCGTTGGATTAACTCGACGTTTCGATCAGTATGCTCTGATCGTCTTCTGGGGGCCTAGGGGGTGACCGTGGGTATCTCCAATCGCACAAGGTCAAGAAGGACCCCTCCACCTGTGCCGAAGTCTATCGCATTCCATGCGAATGTGGTAAGATTTATGTCGGGGAAACCGGGCGTAACCTTCCCACTAGACTTAAGGAACACCGAGCACACGGAAGGAGGGGGGACTTCGATAAATAGGATAAATCCGCCATCGTCAAGCATTCCCACATCACTGACCACCAAGTGAACTGGGAAGCAGCAGAAATCATCGCTCCAATCCAGGCGTGGCACCCTAGACGCATCAGAGAGGCCATCGAGATCCACAAGCATGACACCGTACCCCAAGACATCGGCTTTCACATCAGCGACATCTGGCTTCCCCTCCTCCCGACCAATGGATCTTCTATATCCACGGTCACCCCCTAGGCCCCCAACCATTAGAATGCTTTGGGTCATCTATACCCTCAGTCACCTAGGCCCCACACCCTCACTATCCCCTGTGCTTGTTCCTACTGACACGGTTCAGTGAGCACACACATCCCACACCCTACCCAAGGCTCCACAGCAGGTTTCACCACGCATCATCGAGTTCAACTTCCCGCCTGTATTTCCCGCCTTCGTTAATCCGCCGCCCAGTACTTCAGCAGCATTCAGCATCAGAGTCCAGCATTCTCCAGAAGACGATCAGAGCATACTGATCGAAATGTCGAGTTAATCCAACGGTTCTTTTCAGAACCACCCCAACTCATTAAGAGATAGTTATTACATGGTGTTACCGCAAACTCTTCTATATCATGACAACATACACACCACGAATGCCCCCTTTACCTACCCATAACGCATTGCGGTTCTGAATCGCGATTAACCTTATTAGTTGATTGATTGCTAACTTTCATTCCATTCCCTCCAGCATACATGTAGATAACACTAACAAGTAGCAACATCGTCCCAATGGAGAATGGATGAGAGAGGAGTCCGAGAAGGGGAGAGTTGGGACACCTGTGGGAGAAATTAAAATTTTTTTTTAAAAATCTCAAAATATTTAAGGATTTAGCCAATGCTATAATAATGTTTGCTTTATTATTATACTTTTAGCCGGACACACACAGTGATTCACACAATGTGATAGTTGCAAGTTACCAAGAAAGAGCGAGTTGTTCTTACAAGAGAGACGTTGTATAATTTCCAGATCGACATGGAGATGTTCAATCGACTGAAAAGCACAGTTGGCGGATTAATTGGGAATCCCGTTGTAGGTCAGTATGACATCACAGGCCTGATTGCCACCGGTGGATTAAATTGCCTCTGGAAGATCTATCATGGAGTCAAACGATCAACAAAGCAGGTATGTATGATGCGCTTTAATCGCAGCCTTGCTACCACAAGCAGCACGTGCTGTTTTATTGTTACCTCTCGTCACTTACCCCTGGAAGGAAAGCAACTGAATAGATGGGTTGCAATACGCGTCATTGCCCTCATCTCTAATGTAAAACAATGGAAAAGTGTGTGCGTGTATGCGCTGCGCGTGACTCTCGGCCAATGGTAGCTCTTTACGCATGCACAATAATTCAAATATGGCGGCCGATGACGTCTATTTCAGTCCATCTATAGCAGCACTTGCTTACCAACACAGTTATTTCCCAAGCGTGATCTGATTATGGAATGCCTTTCCAGCCTCAGTTGTATCAGCCCAGCCCCTGGAAGTTTTCAGGAGTCAACTGATGCCACTGCCGCTCCGCTAAATATTGCTGTTGCCTTTTGTTTTTTACACGCACCCCCTTCATCACCCAGTTTGTGACTACTTACACGTTCCCATTAAGCTTGGGCGATATCACGATATTATCGAATATCGCGATATTAATTTGGAAATGATTTTGATATCGGTTCGATTTGGTTTTAATCGAAATATCTATATGTCGCGATATATCGCGATATCGTTTTAGTATCGCAATATCGCGATGTATTTCCTAGCTGAGACATCTTGCACCCCATAGGTTTGGAGTAAAACCAGAAGAATAGGTCATTATAACACCTCTCTTATGCTATGATTGTCTCTTCTACAACTTTCACTGGGAGTTTGAAGACTGAGGATGTCAAATTTAATTAATCGCGATTATATCGAATATCGCGATATATCATCGGCGATATATCGTGAATAAAATAATCGATATATCACCCAAGCTTAGTTCCCATACTCGCACCCTTTGCACCGCACCTGACATTACTTGGGAGTCGCCGAACTTCTAGGAGGAACTGTACTAGAAGGAAGATAGGGTGTTGTGGCCGAGCGGATAAGAGCACCGAACTCAAGCTCTGGTGCTTCTGTTCAGCAGAGTGTGGGTTTGAATCCCGGTCGTGACACTTGTGTCCCTGAGCAAGACACTTAACTATAATTGCTTCTCTCCACCCAGGGGTAAATGTGAGGGCAGAGATGGTTCTTGTGATTGATTTAGCCGAGTAGCGCATGTATGTTGCACAGGTTGCATACTCCCCACCAGGGAGCTGAGATGGTGGTAAGGCCTAGTGACCAGGGGTAATAATGTGAAGCGCTTTGGGACGCCCTCCGGGTGTGAAAATCGCTGTATAAAAACAGGTTATTATTATTATAGATAGATAGTACTGATTGGCTACCAAAAATAAGTGCTCGTTGCATACGCTTGTTAAAAACTTTTGAGCGCTCGTCTGGTGCTTGTGGGGCACTTGGTACATGTACGTATGCATACCTAAAAATTTCATTTGGATTTACTGCCCACCACTATAATTGGTCTAGCTACAGCCCTGTGTATCCTATTTTCTCCCACTCAGGAGGCAGCAGTCTTTGTATTTGAGAAGAAGCTTTTAGAGCGTTTCCATAAGAAGGATCGTGAGTACGTCTTGGAGGTGTTGAGACGAGGGCCGACCCAGTTGACAAAGCTGAGACACCCATGTCTCCTGACGATACAAACCCCAATGGAAGAATCAAGGTAATAATTAATAGTGGCTTCTTATAAATATCCGTCACTCAGTGATACTCAAGGCGTTTTAACATACAGTATTTTTCTGCAAGGTATGTGGGACTACGTTTGAATTTTGAGACTAAAGCCCTTTTCACACGACCAAAATGTAGCCAGGGTCCCTTGCTACAAAATTTACGAGCGTGGATTGTTTATTTGTTATCACCGTGTGACTGATTTTGTGAGCTTTCCCACTGCAAAGTTAAAAAAACTAACAAGCCTTGTGCGACATGAGAGTGATATGACAAATTGGTAATCCTGATCACCATAGTTGGACAAGATAGCACCCACAATAGCATGCGCTGTATGGGCATTTTCACCTACATGTAGGACGTCGTTCAATAAACAAGGATTCCTTTCACACGATGATGTAGCACATGTCCTTGGTCAAAACTTCCGCTAGTGTAAGATTTTGTCGTAGGGTAGCAATGTTGGACAAGATTTGACAAGGGACCCTGGACACTCCCAAAATTATTGTCCTTTCACACGAGGTGCATTTTGTAAAATCTTACAACCATGCTACAGTTTAGCAAGGGACCCTTGCTAAATTGATCTTGTGTGAAAGGGGCTCTACATGTACTCCTTTTACATAGCACCATGGTTTACAAGGTTCTGTGGCGCTATGTGCTGCCAATCAAACCAGGACCACTGGGGCGAACCCCTTATTTTTTTCTGATAAGTGCACTGGGCTCTTTTACGTGTGTTACACAACACACGGACCAGCGGCTTTAGGTTCCATCCAAAGGACAAAGCTTCATGGTTGAGTGTCTTCGGTACGTTGTAAACCTAATGGGCCGGTGTCTTAAAACTGGTCCTCTTATAAGTGTATCAATGGCGTTGCCACAAGAATTATATTTGGTTTTATCTAAACACCGATGTGTGAAAGCACTGTATACTCGGTACTATCCCAAATTCTGTAAAGGAATCACATATTCTTAGGAGGGAATCAAACCCAAGACCTTTGCAATTCTAGAGCAGTGTCATACCAACAAGACAACCAAGATTGCCCGGTAGCTAGTTTGAATCCTATCCCATTTATTTCATCCTGGACTTTGTTTGTCTGGTGTCTGGACCCAAATGTTTAAACCTTTTTGGGTTGGAACAAAAGAAAAAGGTGAGTAGGTGAGCAGGACTAGAACCTGCCACCTCAAGGTTAACGTGCTCTTCCAACTGAGCTACAAAATAATATTAATAACAATAATATCTAAGTATTAAATAGCGCACATATCCACCAACAAGGTACGCAAGACGCTGAGTATACAAACTTTCAGAAATATGGGTTACTGAAGTGATGAATTCTGAGACCCGTTTATGTAGCACCTTGTAAGAGTTTTACAAGGTGCTACGGCGCATTTAGCAGCCGCAAATAGGTACACCGGGGCGTACCCCATCTCTTTTCGACAAGTGCACTGGGTTCTTTTACATGCGTTACACAACACACGGCACCAACGGCTTTACGTCCCATCTGAAGGAGGAAGCATTGGTTAAGTGTCTTGCTTAAAGACACGAGTGTCACGGCTTGGGATTCGATACTTGTGTCTATCTAGCCTTAAAGTTGCCGGTCTCCCTATTGTTAACCTGTAACTGCCATATAGCTTAGAATCACAACCAAGTTTACAACCTCGGTAGTCTCGTTAGTAGTTTATTTGTGGCTTCATCAACAAGTATCTCTAACAGTTGGGTTAAGTTTTATCAAATGTTTATCAAATTTGATCAAATTTTTTTAATTTGTGCATTCATGCCTACAGTTTCTTCTCCTTGTTAAGTCAGAGTTTGTTGTCTTTTGTAATTTTTAATAATAATGAATTATCAGTTTTATCAAATGTTTATCAAATTTAATCGAATTTTTATCTTTTTTTGTGCATTCATGCCTGGAGCTTTCCTTCTCTTCTTTTAAGTCTGTGTTTTTTGTCATTGTTTGCAATAATGTATGTAAACACGCCAATTTAAGTCTTTTTAACTTCTGTCGTGTATTTTGTGCTATTTTTAATAAACCTTAATGAATTGAAATTGAATTGAAAATAGTAAGACACTGCTCTAGAATTGCAAGGGTCGTGGGTTCGAATCCCACCCGAGTAAAATGCTTGTGATATTTTTTCACAGGACGCGGGATAGTACTGAGTATACAGTGCTAACACACATCGGTGTATGGGTAAAAAAAAAAAAAAATTCAATAATCTTTATCCCCGATGCAAATTTAACATCTCTTACAAGTTTACAACACAACCCGGGAAGTGGCAGCAGCGGGATCACATGAAGAGAATGTAACATTTTATTTCACATATCAAGTAATAAATCACAATATTAAAGCCTAGATATTTTTTTGTATTGCAGAGATAGCTTGGCCTTTGCTACGGAGCCAGTTTTTGCCAGTTTGGCCAATGTATTGGGTTGCCATGACAACCTGAGTCCGATACCTGACATTCTGAAGGGTCATGAGCTGTTCGAGGTGGAGATCAAATATGGGCTGTTGCAGGTTAGTTTTACTTGCACCCCCCATTTCATTTCCTGAAGTTCAGACCGTGGGATTGAGCAGTCTGGAGGCGCCTTGTCCAGAGTTCCTCAAGCATGTGTCAAGACTCAGAAAAACACACAGCACTACAAACACATGTCAATCAGTGTTACTGCTCCCACTCTCTGGAACAATCCCCTCCCCTATCACATTTGATCTATCACCTCCTTTGAGTCATACAAAAGGTCCCCGAAAACCCACCTCTTTAATATGTGTATACAGCATTAATGACCTAAATGTGTGTTAATTTTAGAATAAGATCATTCAGTCAATTGTTAAAATAATGTGCATTTAAGTTTATGCTTAAGCACCTAGAAATAAATTTATATTAGGCGCTTTATAAATCAAGTATATTATTATTTAATAATTTTAGTTTTTTACACATACACACCGGTGTGTGGTAGCATTGTATACCGGAGCTCTGTGAAAAAAAATCACAGGCATATTACTCGGCCGGGACTCGAACCCATGATCTTTGTAATTATAGAGCAGCGTCATAGCAACTTTAGCAGTGTCTTACAATCCCTCCCGAGTAATGCCTGTGATTTTTTTCACAGAGCTCCGGAAAGTATCGAGTATACAGTGCTAACACACATCGGTGTATTGGGGTAAAAACTCAAATTAATATGCTTTATCCCTGTTCCAAATTAAACCAACATAGGATTTGAGGTGCCTCTAGCTACCGTGCTATCTCGGTAGTCTCGTTGGTATGATACTTTCTAGGATTGCAAAGGTCGTGGGTTCGAATTTCACCCTGTGATTTGGTTCACAGAACTTGGAAAGTACTGAGGAAACACCAATTCAGGCGCGCACCGGCGCGCAAGTGTTGAGCACCGCGGCCATTGCTGAGGTAACATGTGCCTAGTTTTGTGCACAGAGACATAAGGAAATCATGTTTCTTTTCTCTTTTTATGGAAATTTAATGTCTTTCTCGACAATCTATGCGATATCTCTGACAGCGCTCTCTTAGCTGCATGATATGACGATTTACGACATTCTTGTTATTTTTTTTTTTAAATTAAGCACAAAGTAAAATACTGAAATTCTGACAACATCACATTTTACTGACTATTTTATGCAGTTTCCGCATCTTTTCCCCCTATTTCACCTAATACAAGCACCGTTTTCAAGATGATTCGGTTTCTATTTAGTTGCAAATTTTGTAGTCAGTGATCTTCATTAGTATATATCATGAAGTCCTGTTAAGGAAAATGTGATAGTCGTTGAGGAAAACATTTCATGTCCATAAAGAGTAAAAAGAAACATGATTTCCTCATGTCTTTGTGCACAAAACTAAGCACGATGTACACCTCAGCAATGGCGCACGGTGCTCAACACTGCTCGCCTGTATTGGTGTATACAGTGCTGACACACATGGGTATGGGTAAAACAGTAAAACCAAGATGATTATCTTTCAGTCAGTTTTAAATATTTTAACATGTAAGTTTATTCAGTATACTGAGAAAGTTTATTACTATACCTCATACATATTCATGACCGAGAGTCGAGTTCTCATTGGTCCGTTCATCGCCACGTGCCAGGTGTTAATTTGCTAATTACCAAGCGCGCACGTGAGTATTCAAGCAAGTGGTAAATGCGCATGACAAGTAATAGTTCCCCGGGAGCTATTCTACTTGTCAAGCGCACTACCATTGCGCGACGTCATCCCCGGGCGCTATTGATCGTGGTACTGTTTTGTATACACGCACGAACAGCGCTCTCTTAGCGACATCCAATACATGAACAAACTTATCATGTGCATTTTGTTTCACAGTCATCATTTTCTCTTTCTCAAAACTCATGCTCCGGTAACTGAATATGTATGAAGTATAGTAAAACAAATATAACATGGTTTATTTCTGGTTACTAGTCGATGAGCTCCCCTCGGTATTGGAAGTTGACAAACTAGTTCCCTCGGCTTCGCCTCGGGAATTAGTTTGTCAACTTCCAATACCTCGGGGAACTAATATCGACTAGTCACCCTCAAACCATGTTATATTTGTATAATATTAGCATTATTATATCAATTATATTATTATTGTTTTATGGGTTTGATTCTAGGTCACAGAAGGGCTGAAATTCCTGCATAATGACGTTCATATGATTCACGGTAATCTAAATCCAGAGAATATCATACTCAACGCTAACGGAGCCTGGAAACTGGCTGGCTTTGATTTCTGCAGTCAGTCAATCACACCTCAGGATCAAATGGTGAGTTAGTCTTGATTCAAGCCGTTTCTGTCTAACCAGGGTCCATTTTGATAGAGCTGCTTTTAATAGCAGAAAATACTGCTTAACAATTTTCTGCTGAGCAGAAATGACCAGAATACCAGTCACAAATTGTACTTGAGACATGGTTGTGGCAAAATATTGTGACTACTTGTAGTTACTTGTAACATCAACTTCATTAAAGTGTGTAGTGAAAAACGTGGCAAAATCCATTAAAGGCAGTGGACACTATTGGTAATTACTCAAAATAATTATTAGCATAAAACCTTTCTTCTTGACAAGTAATGGGGAGAGGTTGGTGGTATAAAACACTGAGAAAAAGCTCCCTCTGAAGTGCCATAGTTTTGGAGAGAGAAGTAATTTTCCATGAATTTGATTTTGAGACCTCAAGTTTAGAACTTGAGGTCTCGAAATCAACCATCTAAACGCACACAACTTTGTGTGCCAAGGGTGTTTTCTTCTTGCTTTATTATCTCGCAACTTTGATGACCGATTGAGCTCAAATTTTCACAGGTTTGTTATTTTATGCATATGTTGAGATACACCAACTGTGAAGGCTAGTCTTTGACAACTACCAATAGTGTCAACTGCCTTTAACTACAAAATATAAATCTGCCGACAGATACAAAATACAAATCTTTGCATATGTGTCAATGTAATATGTATCCTGCAATAGTTATCAACCAGTACTGGCACAGCTACATGTACACTGCAGCATTGGGTTGAGATCTTTCTTTCTTTTTACTAAGGGAATAAAAGAGTAGCGACGAGATCTTAAACTGCCGTTTAAAACCTTGCAGGGTCATGGCCGTGCGATAAGGGCCCAAGCCACACGGCCACAATCCTGCCGGTTTTTTCATTACTCTTTTATTCCAAGTCATAAATGCCTTTTTGGTTAAAAGGCGTAATGAAGTAAGAAACTCTATAACACTGTTTCCAAGGTCTGTTGATCGTCCCCGCCCGACTGTTCAAAACCCCCGACCCCATTTTTATTTTAATTTAATTTTTTTATCATAAAAAAACAACCTTTTCAGCTGCTATTTTTTTCAAAATGTACAGGTTTGAAAAGATGTTTAAAGAAGGTTTTTATTCATGTTGGCAAAGCAAGAACAATTCTTCAAAAAAGTTAAATTTGTCTGACAAAACTATTGAAAACATCAAAAACACACAAACCCTCTGTTTTATAGTGATTGTGATGATTTCTTTTTTCTCGATTGCATATTTGGCATGTCAACAAAACTAAAAAAAAACTAAAAAAAACCTCCCTCCCTCCCCATCTGCAAAAAAAAAGGACGAGCAACAATTTTTTTTTTGTGGCCTAAGTGTGTTGCATTTTTATGACTGACACAATTTTCGGATATGCATTCATGTGCCTAGTAGTAGTAGTATGCATTCTCGCATTCATTGGCCAAAATGGCACAGCGAGATCAATCACCCCTGGGAACGAGGTTGTGGGCTAGGATAACCCGCACAAACGTATCCGAAAATAAACAGCTCCAACAGGTCATGATCAATCGTTTAAACACCCCCACGTGACGCGCTCTCCACTAATAGGACTCAATAGAAACTGTCTGAGGTATTTATGAGTTTATAATGTGTACAGTTATTTAGTGTCAGAAGACTTAATTCAAAGACTAAACCTGCCGTATCAATCAATGTAGTGTATTGTGCAATAACTATCACAAACAACTGGCACAGCTACAATGTAGCATTGCTTTGAGATCATTAAATCTTTACTTGATAAATGTGACAGTTAATAACGGTATCAAAACAGTACATATTTGGTTTGAGGTAACACCATGTGTGTATCTACCTTGCCAGGTAGTGTGTGTCTTAAGTTTCTGTATTCTACTACCGCGGAGTAGATTTATTAGATGTTTGGGAGACTTCTCATTTCTGAAAAGAACTGTCCTGATAAATAACTACTACCGGGCGGAAGGTATAAAAAATAGGCTGGAACTACTACTTTAGCTTTATATAGGTTTGTAATGAATTGCACTACCGCGGAGTCAGTTCTTGAATTGGTCTCCAAGATTCGACTCTAGCTTGCTCTAGCCACTGTCAGGAGACAGAATCAAAACAGTGTACAGAAAGCCTGTACCTGCCGTTATCAACAAACCAATCACTGTGCAGATTCATCCTGAGGCTCTGCTTGATGTTGTGTTGCATCAATAACTGACACTGTAGCGCTAACAGTGTGTTGTGCATTAGTGTCTTGCCTGGTTGATCCACTAGTTGTACCCACTTGGTTGATGTTGCGCTGACGTCCACACACCATCTTCTTGACTTGTTTCTGAAAGCGTTCGTAGGTGAAGCAATAGATGAATGGATTGATGCAAAGATTCACAAACACTATGGTGCTGAATATCGCAGACACAGAACTAAAGGAAGAGGGGTCAAAAATACCAAAATTGAACAACAGGTAGTTGACGGAACCTGGTGTCCAACAAATGGCAAAGAATATGACTACAAGAAGTAAAGTTTTTGTGACGTTTTTCTCGGCTCTAGACAGCATGTTTCGAGCATCTTGGTTGTTGTCGTTAGCCCTGGCTCTAGAACGCCTACGAAGCTCTAAGATGATTTTAACATAGGCAATGGTCATGATGAATAAAGGGATTAACAGAGATGTGGCAACCGACTGGCAAATAATGACACTCTGCACAACTGGACTTGACCACAAGGGAACACATGTGCTATGGCTTTGAAACCAACTGAAAAGTATATGTCCTGTAGAAATCAAGCCACAAATCCAGGCAGTAGCCATGATCATCTTGAGGCGGCAGGTTGTGAACATGTTACGATGTCTAACCGGTTTACATGTTGCGTAGTACCGCTCAATAGATATAGCCACCAGGTTATAACTTGAAGTGACAAACACTGTGTACTTGAGTAATTCTGAAGACCACAGTTTGCAGTAAAGTGAGCCTAGGATGTTGTCTGGTACAGTCCCTGGTGATATCTTCAGAAACTGTTGAAGAATAAACAAAAACGACGCCAGGAAATCCACAATAGATTGATGGATGATTAGCTTATTGGTTGCAGAGTTAAAGACTTTACGATTTCTTAGCATGACCAGACTGACGAATGCATTGCCAATCAGCCCAAAGAGTCCAATGCTGCTGTTCACATAGTTGCTAATAACAGATCCATCCACAGAAGCAATCATCTCAGGGCTTGATTGAGTAGAGGTTTCCATCTTTTTTCATAAAGTTTCATAGACGTGTAGCAAACGATATCACGTACAGCATCTGTTCTGTTGAAATATTTTGCTGTGGCGTTCAGAGCATGATTTCCCTCATGTACATAGCAGAGCAAAATGCTTCACAAATTGTATCAGTTGCTACTCAAAAATCACAATTTGCTACTCAAAATTGGCATTCATAGGCGAAAAATAAGTTCTGTTGAAATACTTTGCTATGCCAGTGAACAGTTTTCCTTGTATAGCAGAGCAAAATGCTTCACAAATTGTATCAGTTGCCACTGAAAAACCACAATCTGCTACTCAATATTGGCACTCAGTGTTCACAAAATAAGTTCAGTTAAAAAAGGTTTGCTGTGCAAAACTGCTGGACGAAATCGTTCCCTGAAGTTTACAGTGCTACAGTGCGGTTGTGTGCTGCAACTGGTGAACATTTTGCAGTTGCTAAAATGATGGAAACTTACGTCACGCCGTACAACATAAAAGACTTGAAAATCACCCCCTGTCAGTCACGTGACACATTACGTTACCCTTTTGCGCATTGTTGTAAGTAGACTGGTGCTCTGTTTATGTAAATGTTTTACCATAGATGGCATGAGTTTCCAAACATTCAGCTCAAACATGTCAAACAACCGAGGTCAGAACACACATCAGTCCAATCCTTTGACATCAAAAGATCGTTTGTTATCGGGTTTCTTAATGGTTGCTCAGTGGAGGAAATGGGATCTACTTTCGAGAAGGATTCTTTTCTTCTGTTTGCTCAAACTCCTTTTAGCCCTCTCGTTACTGATTGATTATTGTGAACAAACAATTGCTGGCAACTGCATTGTTTGACCACTCAAGCGTTAATTGCACATATTTCAACAGCAGAAAGCTTTTGTTTAAAAGCACTGGACACTTATATAAATATTGGCAGCATAAAAACTTACTTGGTAACCAGCAATGGAGAGTTGTTGGTAGTATAAAACATTGTGGGAAACCACTCCCTCTGAAGTAACATAGTTTTTGAGAAAGAAGTAATTTCTCACTATAATATATGAATGGAATTCGAGACCTCAGCTGAAGTCTCAAAAAAATCTGAAGCATCTGAAAGCACATAACTTGTGTGACAAGGGTGTTTTTTCTTTCATTATTCTCTCGCAACTTCAACGACCAATTGAGCTCAAATGCACCATGTGAGAAGACTGGTCTTTGACAAATATCAAAGGTGTCCAGTGCCTTAAATTGCATGTTAATTGAAACAGCAGAAAGCTTTTGTTCAAAGGCTATTTTTACAAACCTTACAAATCATCAGCTTGAAGAATTGTTTTTTTCTAGCAAAATCCATATGTACATGAAAGTGATAAAAACATCAAATTTTTTTAATTTATTGTATCCCTTTCATAGTTAAAAGGCACTGGATGGACAAGTTTGATATTTGTCAAAGACCAGTATTCTCACTTGGTGTATCCCAACATATGCATAAAGTAACAAACCTGTGAATAATTTGGGGCCAATTAGTCATCGAAGTTGCAGGAGAATAATTAAAGAAAAAACACCCCTTTTTGCACAAATTTGTGTGCTTTCAGATGCCTAATAAAAGGCTTCAGGCCTTAAGTCTTTTAATATTTGACTGAGGAATGACATCTTTCCCCAAAACAATGTTACTTCATCAGAGGGAGCCGTTTCTCACACTGTTTTACACTGTCATGACTATCAACAGCTCTCCATTGCTCATTACCAAGTAAAATGTTATGCTATCAACTATTTTGAGTGTAATTAACAATAGTCATTATAGTGTCCAGTGCCTTTAAAAAGATCCAATCATTCTGTTTGCAACCATATAAAGCTAAGCTTGGGTATGGAGGGTAAACATGTGGACGCACAAAGTACAGCTTTATTTAACTAATGGCTCTTGTGCTCTCGCATGAGTTTTTTTGTTCTGAATAGCTTTGTTGATTTTAGTCACCAAATGGTAAAAGATGATGGGGTATGACGTGTATGAGTGCAGAAGGAAATGGTTATGTAATGTATCCTTGTAACCTTCTAAACATTTTATTATAGTTTTTTAATTACTTTTGCTGCCTTGTCAAATAATCAAGGTTTCTTCAAATCAAGGTTTCACTTATTATTGTAATTGCTAAAAGGAACCTAAAAATAGAGCCTCTTGACATATTGATTTCCTCTTACGAGAGATTTGCAGCTATTACCTTTTATTCCCATCAGAAACTACAGGGCACTCTAGTGCAAGTGTCGTGGCCGAGCGGTTAATAGTACATCGTACTGTATTCAAACTCTGGTGTTTCTGATCAGCATAGTGTGGGTTTGAATCCCAAGCCAGGACACTTGTGTCCATTATTTAAAGCAAGACACTTAACCATTGCTTAGTCCTTCGGATGGTACACAAAGCCGTCGGTCCTGTGTGTTGTGTAACGCATGTCAAAAATCCCAGTGCACTTATCAAAAAGCGAAGGGGTCCCTTGGTGTTCTTGGCTGTGGCTGCTAAATGCACCGCTTTGTAGCACCTTGTATTAAGACTTGTAAGGTGCTACATAATTGTGTTTCAGAATTTATAACTTTCAATAACCTCTCTTTCTGTATAAATATGCGCCTTGAACACCTTGTTGGTAGATACGACGGACATATAAGGCTGTGTCCGAATTGGCGACTTTGGCTACAGCTACGGCTAGATCAGCGCGTCTGTCAGTGTTGAAGAATGGCAGACGCGAGCGCCCTAGCCGTAGCTGTAGCCGAAGTCGCCAATTCGGACACGGCCTTAGACTCAATATTATTATTATTAGTTTTGGCTCAGAAAGCTTTCAGGAAAAAGCGCTTAAAATGCCCCTCATCTTTGAAGACATGATGCATGGGTTTCAGCAACCAGTGGCATGGCTCCCCAAAAATTCAAGTGCCCGCTTACATGTTAAGGTGTTGGTATCCCCCATGAAATTGCAGTTGTGCTCCCAAAAAAAGAAAGGAAAAAGAAAATAGAAAAAGGAGGAAAATGCGTGTTTGTATTTACCGCGGCCACAAAAAAGAACATACATGTAGGAAGATGGTATAAAGTCCCCTGCAGCGTCCCCCTTTCATTAAAAACCAGGATCCAAGGACAGTTTCCTTGGGTGCGTTTTGGCGGCTGTAACCAATAATTGTTTCTGACGTCATAACCAAAACGGTAACCGAGCTCACAACTCGGTTGTCGTTCAGTCTGAACAGCAGAACCAACGACCAACAACCAAAACAGTTTTTGGTTGGGGTCGCCAAAACGCACTCCATATGAATGAATGGAGCCCGGATTTCCCAGCATTCATGGCATTAGCCCAGCCGAGGTTAGAGTGCTTAGCAGGCCTGATACTTCACAGAGGCAACGGAGGCGATTGCCACCGTTGCCCCTTGTCATTGCCTTGGTGCCCTTGAAATGCTCCAGTAGAATTTTACAATTTCCTCATAGGGTGCCCTTTGACAAAGAGAAATTGCCTTGGTGCCCTTGCCCTTTCTAAGCCTCAGAGTTCATGTTATCTATGAGCCTTAATACTGTAGATTATTACACGTATTTTTCTTTGTATTTTCCTGTTAAGGCGAGTTTCCCAATGAAGGAATGGAGCTCGGACCTCCCAGCGTCAGCCCAGCCGAAGTTAGAATACCTTGCCCCTGAGTATGTCTTAACGATGAGCTGCGATACTGCTAGTGACTTATTCTCTCTAGGAATGCTGATGTATGCTGTTATGAATCGAGGAAAGACCATGTTCCAATGTAATGAAAACATACAGACGTTCAAGCGAAACTGTGAGCAGGTAAGAAATTCATTTTAACGGTTGCTTATAATAATAATTATAATTTGGGGGGCTAATCATCCTTACTCGCAGCTAAGAGCTGAATTGCGAAGGACGCGGCTACATTGTGTTCGAGAAGCAGGCATGCAAGGGCGCTTTTAGCTGCCAGCCACATCAACCCATTATGACCACAGAGCACAGCCAAGATCGGAAGTGTTTGAATTTTTCCCGAGGGAGGAAAACCGGATAGTCTGGAAAACCCCCGTGGTACAGTAGAGAACCAACGCACAACTCAACTCATACATGGCCCTGGCCGGGAATCGAACCGGGGTCACCTTGGTGAGAGGCGAGCGCTTTACGCACAAGCCAATCCTTGTATCTGCCCGCGGCCAGGCCAGGTTTCTCAGTAATTTGCTAGTGTTTTTACATATTATTTTTTGTTCTCTTTTTATAACCATTGCTTTTTCTTGTAAATCTTTGATGTGCAGTTTTTTTAATACATGTACACCTGTACATGTATTTGTTTTTTCATGTTTGCCGGCAAATAAAATGAAATGAAATTAAATGAAACCGTACCGTACGTGCCACCCACAGGGATGAGAAATTTCAGTCTTTTATCTGAATTCAGACTTTTGAAGTAAGCGTTGTCCACATTATAAAGAAATCCTGTTGGTGAGTACATGTACATGCACTGTGCACACTATCAGGGCCCAATTTCATAGAGCTGCTAAGCATAAAAATTTACTTAGCATGAAACTTTGCCTTGATAAAAACAGGATTTCTCAACCAAATTTCCACGTGATTTTCAGGATAATCAAACAACAGCTGAATACAAGTACCAAGCAATAATCAACAAATGTAAATTTTGTTGGTAATCCTGTTTTTATCAAGGAAGAAATTTCATGCTAAGCAAATTTACGTGCTTAGCAGCTCTATGAAATTGAGCCCTGGTTGTCGTGGCTGGGTGGTTTAGAGCATCAAATTCATGTACTGGGTGTGTAGTTCATCAGAGTGTTGGTTTGAACAAGATGCTTAACTATAATTGCTTAATAATAATAATAAATAATAATATTAGGTATTTGTAATGCGCCAAATCAATCTTTACAGATGTTCAAGGCGCAAGCAGAGACAATGTAAACACAACAATACATGTACATATCCAGTGAATGCTAAACAAACGATAATAATAACACCATTTAAAAACAAAGACAATGGGAAGAAATCAGAGGAGGGAAACCACAACCAGACCTGCAGCATTGAGCCAAAAGAAAGTTCTGCCAAAGCCGCGCTCTCTATGACAAGAACGTGCAGGCCATGGCCGAGCGATACCGGGCACACACTAAAACATAATATGAAAGGATCAAAAAAGCAAAGTAACATTTAGGGAAAACATACAAAAATTGTACAATGGAAAGCAACAAAAACTATGCATTTATGAAATACATCTTGAACAGGTGAGTTTTCAGGGCAACTGCACCTAGGTTGTAAATGGGTACCTGCGAGGGTAGAGGTTGATATTGTGTATGAGAAAGCCTAGGGTTGTATACGGTTGTATACTCTCCAGGTAGCTTAGAAAGATTAAAAACGGAGTGTTATTGGCCCAATGACCAGGGCACTAGCCCATGCAGACAATTATTGTGAAATGCGCTATATTAGAACTATCACTGGGAAGGGAATTTCATAAGACCGATTGGAAATAATTTGCTTAATTTTTGTTTTAACAGCTCCGTACGAGCTGAGAAAGATTAAAAAAGGAGTGTTATTGGCCCAATGACCAGGGCACTAATGTTAAGCCCATGCAGACAATTATTGTGAAATGAGCTATATTAGAACTCTCACTGGGAAGGGAATTTCATAAGACCGATTGGAAATAATTTGCTTATTTTTTGTTTGAACAGCTCCGTACGGTTAACATGTCACTACTCGGTAGTCTTAGTGAGGGTTTGAAGGAGTATGTTAAGATGTTACTCAGCTCTACCCCAACGGTCCGACCTGATGCTGATCAAATATCAAAGGTAACAACCCTTTTGTAGCCATCTTTGGTCTAGTTCCCTGTCTTTGATATTATACTTGTGACTCTTATTTTATGTTAGGGGACCATACTATTTTCCCCGTAACCTCACTTTGATTGTACTCGGTCAAATGAGAGAAAACAAGAGGTTGCAGATAGATCCTTTTAAGGAAAAGAGTTTGTAGCAGAAGGAACAGAGGCTGACACCGAATGTAACCAGAGACTTAGATAAATGTAGCAGTGACCTGAATGTAGCCCCAGGCTTGTACCTAAATGTAGCATGGGCCTAATTGTAGCCCTGACCTGAATGTAGCCTGCACCTAAATGTTTAATTGTAGCCTGTTCCTAAATGTAGCCTGGGTTCCAATGTAGCCCTAGCCTAAGTGTAGCCTGGGCCTAAATGTTGATAGGACCTGATGAATGTAGCATAGACCTATGTGTGATTGTAGCCTGTTCTTAAATGTAGCCTGGGCCTAAAAGTTAACATGTAGCATGCACCTAAATTTAGCCTGGACCTAAATATGGCCTGGACCTAAATATGGCCTGGACCTAAATATAGCTTTGACCTGGATGTAGCATGGTTATGTTTAATTGTAGCCTGGTCCTAAATGTAGCCTGTTCCTAAATGTAGCATGCACCTAAATATAGGCTCGACCTAAATGTAGCATGGGTCTAAATGTAGCATGTGCTTAAATGTAGCCTGGACTTATGCTTGAACAAATGACTATAGACATATGCTTCACTCTAATAAAGCCACATTTTGTCCGTTTGCAGATTCCCTTCTTTGAGGATGTTGGTTCGATGACCTTGCAGTACTTGGACTCCTTATTTCAGCAAGATAACCTCGCCAAGTCACAGTTCTTCAAAGGGCTTCCCAAAGTGCTGACAAATCTCCCAAAGGTATTAGAAGTGCTTACATGTCTTCCTTACTTCTTTAAGGGTACTGGATACCTTTTGTAATTGTCAAAGACCAATATTCTCATTTGGTTTATCCAAACATTATGCATAAAATAATTGGTCATCAAAGTTGCAAGAGAATAATGAATGAAAAAACACCCTTGTTGCACAAATTTGTGTGCTTTCAGATGCATAATAAAAGGCTTTAGGCCTGAAGTCTTCTAATATTTGAGTGAGAAGTGACCTCTTTCTCAAAATCTCTGTTTCTTCATAGGAAGCCGTTTTTACAGTTGTTGAACTATCAACAGCTATCTCGTTACCAAGTAAGCTGTTATGTTCAAAATCATTTTGAGTAACTACCAATAGTGTCCAATGCCTTTAAAGCCATTGGACCCTTTCGGTACAGAAAAAAAAAAAAAGTTCACAGATTTACAAATAATTTACAGGGTTTACAGAAGGTAATGGTGAAAGACTTCTCTTGAAATATTAGTCCATGAAATGCTTTACTTTTTGAGAAAACGGTAAAACAATATAAATTCTCGTTAACGAGAATTACGGATTTGTTATAAACACATGTCATGACACGGCGAAACGCTCGAAAACAGGAGTGGGTTTTCCCGTTATTTTCTCCCGACTCCGATGTCCGATTGAGCCTAAATTTCCACAGGATTGTTATTTTATATATAAGTTGTGATACACGAAGTGTGGGACTTGGACAATACTGTTTACCGAAAGTGTATAATGGCTTTAAGGATGACTCTTGTAGGGAAACATGCCTACAAGAAATCTAACAACAATAATAATAACCGTATTTATTAGGCGTCTTTTGCCAAAGGATACAAAGCGCCAGGTACTATTACTGCAGGGAGTGGGGCGAATTTTGAGATATAGGACCTAATCCTTAAGCACCATGTAATGGTTTACAAGGTGCTGTGGCGCAATATGCTGCCAATCCAGCCAGGAACACCAGGGCGGACCCCTTCTCTTTTCGATAAGTGCACTGGGTTCTTTTACATGCGTTTACACAACACACGGGACCAACGGCTTTACGTACCATCCGAAGGACGAAGCAATGGTTGTGTGTCTTGCTTAAGGACTTAAGTGTCAAGGCTGGGGATTCGAACCCACACTCTGCTGATCAGAAACACTAGAGTTTGAATTCGGTACTCTTAACCGCTCGGCCACGACACTCCAACAGAGACACCCTTGTACTTCATTTATTCAACAACCTCCGTCTACACATCAAACAAGCTACCACCATCTCGCCTTTCAAGATTCTTCTAAAAACATTTCTGTTCAAGTAATCATAGTTTTTTTTTTTTTATCTTAGTGCTTAGAAACTGTCTTCTGAAGGCGTTAGGTTTTAAATATAAAAACAGTTGTTGTTATCATTATTATTATTATGACACCTCTGATCACTCTGTATTTAAAGACACTGGACACTATGGGTAATTGTCAAAGATCAGTCTTCTCCCTAGGTGTATCTCGACATATGCATAAAATAACAAACCTGTGAAAATTTGAGCGTGATTGGTCGTCGGAGTTGCGAGATAACTACGAAAGAAAAAAATACCCTTGTCACACAAAGTTGTGTGCTTTCAGATGCTTGATTTCGAGACCTCAAATTCTAAAGCTGAGGTCTCAAAATCAAATTCATGGAAAATTACTTCTTTCTCGAAAACTGTGCCACTTCAGAGGGAGCCGTTTCTCACAATGTTTTATACTATCAACCTCTCCCAATTACTCATTACCAAGTGAGGTTTTATGCTGATAATTATTTTGAGTAATTACCAATAGTGTCCACTGCCTTTAATTTTTGTTTTGCTTTAGAGAGTTGTACATCAGAGAGTTTTACCCTGCCTCAGTAAGGAGTTAGTCAATCGAGACATGGTGCCGTTTGTTCTTCCTAACATCCTACACATTGCAGACGCTTGCTCGGACCAGGAGTACGTCAAACTGGTCCTGCCTGAACTCAAGCCCGTCTTTAAAATACAGGAGCCAGTGCAGGTGAGATGAATAATAATAATGACTACTTGAGCAGGTTAGTCAAAGCCTTGAGACCAATTAAGAACTTACTTTGCAGTAGTGATTAATAAAGATCCACTAATAGTTTAAGTAGTAGTCCCGGCCGATATTCTACCTTCCCCCCGGGTAGTAGTCAAAAGCAATTCTGAAAATCTACTCCATGGTAGAAGAATATAAAGCAAGATAGTTCTGTAAAGAACAAAATCTTCCTGACAAGTAGATACATACATTGTGTTACCACAAACCAAATATAAAGCAAGACAGTTCTCTAAAGAACAAACTCTACCTGACAAGTAGATACACACATGGTGTTACCACAAACCAAATATAAAGCAAGACAGTTCTCTAAAGAACAAACTCTACCTGGCAAGTAGATACATACATGGTGTTACCACAAACCAAATATAAAGCAAGACAGTTCTCTAAGAACAAACTCTACCTGACAAGTAGATACATACATGGTGATACCACAAACCAAATATAAAGCAAGACAGTTCTGTAAAGAACAAAATCTACCTGACAAGTAGATACGTACATGGTGATACCACAAACCAAATATAAAGCAAGACAGTTCTCTAAGAACAAACTCTACCTGGCAAGTAGATACATACATGGTGTTACCACAAACCAAATATAAAGCAAGACAGTTCTCTAAAGAACAAACTCTACCTGACAAGTAGATACACACATGGTGTTACCACAAACCAAATATAAAGCAAGACAGTTCTCTAAGAACAAACTCTACCTGACAAGTAGATACATACATGGTGTTACCACAAACCAAATATAAAGCAAGACAGTTCTCTAAAGAACAAACTCTACCTGACAAGTAGATACACACATGGTGTTACCACAAACCAAATATAAAGCAAGACAGTTCTCTAAGAACAAACTCTACCTGACAAGTAGATACATACATGGTGTTACCACAAACCAAATATAAAGCAAGACAGTTCTCTAAAGAACAAACTCTACCTGACAAGTAGATACACACATGGTGTTACCACAAACCAAATATAAAGCAAGACAGTTCTCTAAGAACAAACTCTACCTGACAAGTAGATACACACATGGTGTTACCACAAACCAAATATAAAGCAAGACAGTTCTCTAAGAACAAACTCTACCTGACAAGTAGATACATACATGGTGATACCACAAACCAAATATAAAGCAAGACAGTTCTGTAAAGAACAAACTCTACCTGGCAAGTAGATACATACATGGTGATACCACAAACCAAATATATTGATACCTCACCATATGCCTCAAATCCCATATAATAATGACTTGTTATTATATAGCGCTTCATCTTCAGGCGTCTCGAAGCGCTTATCATTAGTTATTTCCAGACAGTTTTTGTGAAGTTTTGTTTTGTTTTAAACCAATTGATGTTACACCTTGGAGCTGAGAAAGATTAAAGGAATATTCATAAATACCTTAGACAGTTTCGCTATTCCTATTGGTGGAGGGCGCGTCATGTGGGTGTGTATAAACCTTTGTTTATGACCGGTAAAAAGTGTTAATTCATGGGCGTGACACGCGACCGTGCACCTGTTCTTATAAGACAGTTTCTTCATTCCTATTGGTCGAGAGCAACTGTTGAAACAGTTGTGCAACATCACGAGATACGCGCGACGCACACAGCATTCCCTTATAAGGAGTTGTTTACCCGAGGGCGGCAGAGGGCTTTACCATTTCATAGCTGGAGGGGTGTTGTGTTGAAAGAAATCATTTAACAATTATTATAATTTTTGCTTTTATTTTACTTTTTGACCAAAAAGTGATGATTTTTTTTAACTAAAAGGTATTTATGAATGGAAATCAAAGTGTGTTGAATCGGTTTTCAACTAGTGGTTTAAACCTGCCGAGGCCTGGGGTCGATTTCACAAAGAGTTAGGACTAGTCCTAGCTTAGGACTAGTCCTAGGAGATATACAAATTGCATGGATAGTCCTAAGTTAGGACGAGTAACTGGTCCTAACTCGAGATAAGACTAGTCCTAACTCTTTGTGAAATCCACCCCTGGTTCTTTATAATTTACCTTGACTTCGTCTCGGTAAAATTATCAAGAACCAGGCCTCGTTGGGATTAAACCACTAGTTGAAAACCTCTTCACCACACATTGATTCCCTTATTATAGCCTTCGAGAAAGACTCTGCTAGGGTCGAAAAATCAGGCGATTAAGTTAGGACTACCTTTGTGAAATCCACCCCAGGCCTCGTTGGGATTAAACCACTAGTTGAAAACCTCTTCACCACACATTGATTCCCTCATTATTGGCCCAGTGACCAGGGTAGTAATGTATTGATGCATTATTGTAAAATGCACTGTAGAACAACTAGTAGTTATTATTAAGTGGTTTGATTTCTTTGCTGCAGGTGATGTTAATATTTATGCAGAGGATGGACATGTTGCTGACCAAAACACCTAAAGATGACATTAAGAATCACGTATTGCCGCTGGTGTATAGGGCACTAGAAGCACCCTCACCACAAATACAGGTTAGAGATCATCTCACACTGACAAAACAGACGGATAAATGCACAGACAAATAGACATGTGAACACACCGACAGACTAATGATGATAGATTGACGTATCGGAACTGTTGACCAAAACACCCAAAGATGTCATTAAGAATCATGTATTGCCGCTGGTGTATAGGGCACTAGAAGCACCCTCACCACAAATACAGGTTAGAGATCATCTGACAAACAGACAGATAAACATATAGACAAATAGACGTGTGAACAAACTGACAGACTAATGACGATAGATTGACGTATCGGTACTGTTGACCAAAACACCTAAAGATGGCATTAAGAATCATGTATTGCCGCTGGTGTATAGGGCAATAGAAGCACCCTCACCACAAATACAGGTTAGAGATCATCTGACAAACAGACAGATAAACATATAGACAAATAGACATGTGAACAAACTGACAGACTAATGACGATAGATTGACGTATCGGTACTGTTGACCAAAACACCTAAAGATGGCATTAAGAATCATGTATTGCCGCTGGTGTATAGGGCAATAGAAGCACCCTCACCACAAATACAGGTTAGAGATCATCTGACAAACAGACAGATAAACACACAGACAAATAGACATGTGAACGAACAGACAGACTAGAGAAGATAGATTGACGTATCATACTGTTGGTTTCATCATCCTGTAAAAGTTTGCCTGGTGTTGTGGGAGTGCTTTCCCTTTAAACTTATATTCATAAATACCTCGGACAGTTTCGCTATTCCTATTGGTGGAGAGCGCGTCACGTCTGTGTGTATGAACCTTTGTTTATGACCGGTAAAAAGTGTTGAAACATGGGCGTGACACGCAAGCTTTCACCTGTGCTTATTAGACAGTTTCTTCATTCCTATTGGTCGAGAGCAACGGCCGGGACAGTTGTGCCACATCATGCGATACCCTCGACGCCCACAGCATTCCTTATAAGGAGTTGTTTACCAGAGGGCGGTGGAGGGCCTTACCTTTTCAAAGCTGGAGGGGTGTTGTGTTGAAAGAAATCATTGAACAATTAAAATTTTTGCATTTATTTTACTTTTTGACCAAAAGTGTTGATGTTTTTTGACCAAAATTTTATTTATGAATGGGAATCAGAGTGTGTCGAATTGGTTTTCAACTAGTGGTTTAAACCTGCCGAGGCCTGGTTCATGATAATTTACCTCGACTTCGTCTCGGTTAAATGATCAAGAACCAGGCCTCATTGGGATTAAACCACTGGTTGAAAACCTATTCACCACACATTGATTCCTTTAATATCAAACTTTTGGGCTGGGAAATCAACTGCAGATAAGTTCATCCACAAGTTAGGGGCACTTCCCAAACCTTGGCTTGCGCTGTGGTTCCATGAGCTGTCTGATGTTCGAAACCACAGCATGCAAAATACACACTGCTCCAAAAAGCTTAGGCCTAAAAGCCGAGCTGCATTTCCACTGCGTACGCAGCACGCAGAGCCCAAGCTGCAGATGGAGCCCAAGCTGAGGTTTGAGAAAGGCCCATGTTAAGGTTTGTGAAGGTGCCTTACACACAGGTTACACAGTTAATGAAATTGGCCCAAGGTAAACACCAAGTATCTAAGATCTTGCTGCCTAATGATATTTCCTTGGTTTTATTTTTGGCAGGAGTTGTGTCTGACCATTCTCCCCACGTTTGCAGGAATGATTGACCAGGCCTCTATGAAGCACTCCATCATTCCACGCATCAAGAAACTTTGTTTAGAGACAGACCGTCTATCGGTAAGTCTCTTTTCATGAGCTTTTGAGAAACCAATGTTTATGGAAGTGGCCAGACGCATAAGGCCAAAAGGTCACTTCAAGGTGTGGGCTACATATCAACTATTTTTTCACGGGCCGATGCCACCTACTCGTGGGGCTGAAACAGGGTTCACCACTTTACATACAGATGTAGGCTTGGGTATCGTTCACCAGCCTGGCTGGTAGAGCAGAAAGCACTGCCTCGCCAACTTTTACGAAGCAATCAGGATTAATGTTTTCCTTAAGGACACAAGTGTCAGGACCGGAACCCACACTCTGCTGATCAAACACCAGGGAAATACTGTACTGTCCATTTTAATTTTGGTTGTACCCATACACTTTTGTGCGTTACTGTATACTGTAAAAAAAAATCACAGGTTTTTTAAGCAAGTCGCCTGACACACAAGGCCTGAAGGCCACTTCAAGGTGTGGGCTACAAATATTTTTTTTCAGAGGCCATTGCCACCTACTCCTAGGGCTGAAACAGGGTTACCCCTTTCACAGTCCATACGAATGTAGGCTTGGGTATCTTCAATTCGAAGCCTAGCCGGTAGAGCAGAAAGCACTACCTCCCCAATTTTATGTAGCAAGTGTCACGACCGGGATCCGAACCCACACCCTGCTGATCAAACACCAGTGCTTGAATCCGGTGCTCTTAACCGCTCGGTCATGACACTGCTATAAAAGACTTTGATTATTGTTATTATTATTATTATTACTTGAGTGGGATTTGAACCCAATACCCCATGCATTTCTAGAGCAGTGTCTTACCAACTTGACAAAACTGTATGTCCTTTATTTTTATTTATGTAGTCACGTGTTGGAAGCCTGGTATGTACTGGCAAACTGATGGAATACATGGATAAATGGTTTGTCATTGATGAAGTGTTGCCAATGGTGATGGCAATACCATCCAGAGAACCCGCCGTCCTTATGGGAATATTAGGTAAGAGGAACCAACTTAATTCAGTGGGCGGATCCGTTAAGTACCGCTCACCAAACCAGGCATGATATTCTTTCTACTTAAAGGGTGTACTTTTTCTTAACACAAAAAACAATGTCCACAGATTTACACTAAACTTACACAGTTTGAAGATTATGATAGTAGAAAGCTTCCCTTGAAGTTTTACTTACTGAGGTGCTGTAGTTTTTTAGAAAAGGGTAAAACAAATAATTTTCGTCTCAGTTTTAGCATGTAAAAACGTATTAACCAGTTATGCTATGGTTTTGGTATAATATCATAACTGGTTAATGGGATTTAACATGCTAAAATAATGTTCGTCTTCCGAGACGAAAATTATAATGTGACTTGTTTTACTCATTTCTCAAAAACTACACAACCTCAGTTAGTAATATTTGAAGGGAAGTTTTCCATTATCATTATCTTCTGACCCTGTAAGTTTAATGTAAATCTGTGGATATTTTGAAAAAGTACCCGAATAGTTTAAGTCTGTTTTTTCCCCGGATTTTTGGGCCATTGAACAAATTCTATTTTTATTATTATTCTTATTATGCTGATGTTGAGAGATAGCAGGCTGGACACGACGTACAAGTTGTGAACACAAGATCCTCTCAAACACTTAAGAAACAAGTGGTAACAAAAATACCTATCTATAATTGGCTACATTCTCTTTTTTATCGGATTTGTGAACAGTTACAATGTTAGCAAGTTTCATGTCATTTCTGTAGACACCAAGTCACTGCCAGAATTGGTCTCATCTCTCTTGAGCGAGCCTGTGCCAGAACTCACTCTGTTTGAGGAGCCATCTACCTTCTTTTGATCCACTGACTTGTGCCTGCATCAGTTGTTTTTATCTTGTTTGCTGTACATAGTCGTTATCGCTTAGCGATAGACAGCCTATATACATGTAGCAAGTTTCTAACATGCTGGAAACTGTCCTTCACGTACATGTACATGTAGAGATCTTTTAAAAAGACAAGACATTGGGCTACACATGATTGTTGCAAATGACTTCAAAATAAAGCCAGGTAGGTTGTCTGGGCCACAAGCTTTAGAAGTGTCTATGCCCATAAGTTCACGTTCTGTGGCAGTGCTGTCTATGTAAATGGGTGACATGGAGTCCAAATTCGCTGGTTGAGTGTCTGGTAAGATGTCATTATCCTGGGAAGATGTGAGGTAGACGCTTTGAAAATGTTCCATCAAAAATGTCGCTTTACTGACGGAGTTGTCTGCATGCCTATCGTTCGTTCGTCTGCATGCCTATCGTTCGCTTATCTCCATCAAGCAAACTGGTCGAGCTCTAAGATCTTCGGGATCTTTTCTGTTGATAGAACCGAGAGCAAGAACTGTTCGCTATGGTCAGCGTGCCTTTGTCTAAGCTGCACCTGCTATCTGGAACAAGCTTCCTGCAATACTACGTCAAACTTCATCACTGGACATCATCAAGAAGAAACTGGAAACTCATTTGCTTTGCTAGCTTCTACTGTTTTCCTGTGTGTAGCCGCCTTGATCCGGTTTCCTGGATAAGTGCGCCATATAAATCTATATTGTTATTAATATTATAAAGAAATGATGGCAATGTATATTGGCGAGACCTTGTCTTTACAAAGCTCAAAAATCGTTTTGGGTTGTTGCCTACATCCTCACCTAATGCCTTCAAGTACTCTCCATACTTTGTCCTGCCAGCTCAGTTGCTTAAATGTAGATTGTGCCAATAACGTTCTTCGGTGTCAGTTTTTTGTAATAACTGATATATAATTTTTTTTAATATCGAGTATACTCGTGTCGACTTTTTTTCCGTGTGCAAGATGAAGCCTAAAAACAGTTCTTTATATACCGAAGACCAACAGTTTAATAGGGTAGCATATTTACCGGTTTTCGGCTTGATTATTCGTGCTTATTGTTAGTCTAAACAATAACAATATGCACTCTCCAGTTCGCCTTTTTTCTATTTTGTTATCAACAAAGAAAAGATTTGATTACCATTGCCGCTTCTGCTTACTAGGCGAAGAGAACGTCCGGGCTCCCAATTCTCCTCGTGCAGCATACGATGAATGTTCTCGGGGGATGGATTGCCAAGTTTTTTTCCTGAAAGCCCTTTCCTTGGTTTTATCTGCTTTTGTCACTTCACCATCAAACCACGGAGGTCGTGGAAGAGCGAGGCTGCTTCGAACCTAACTGAAAGTTAAAATTTATTTGATTTGATTTGATGTGAATGGTATAAGCCATCAGATCACAATCATCTGTGGGTCGTTTTAAACGCGCCTACAGAAGAGCTCTTCTCTCCCAGTATTTGTCATAGTTTGTCTTCTCTCTCTTATTTACAATTTTTAAACCTGTGGAGGACAAGCTTTATAATACCCTCGTGCTCTTATTGACCTGATTCCCTCCGCTTGAATACATGCAGCTTGCATAGCTTTATGATCTGCCCAGGCTTCAGAAACTGTCCAGATTCCATGTGGTCATCATACAGGGGCACATCAACGCTCAGGCATCCTTGTCCATGTGTTTAATCATATCCTGGACCTGTTTCTACTTGTTAGGTATGAGAAGGAAGACTTCTTGCCTGATGGCTCGTCTTCTTATTGTCCCGATTCCCTCCGCTTGAATGCATGCAGCTTGCATAGCTTTATGATCTGCCCATGCTTCAGAAACTGCCCAGATTCCATATGGTCGTCATACAGGGGCACATCAACGCTCAGGCCTTCTCGTCCATGTGTTTGATCATATCCTGGACATGTTTCTACTTGTTAGGTATGAGAAGGAAGACTTCTTGCCCGATGGCTCGTCTTCTTATTGTCCCGATTCCCTCCGCTTGAATGCATGCAGCTTGCATAGCTTTATGTTTACAAAGCATTTATGTTTATGTTTATGGGGTGTCGTGGCAGAGCCGATAAAAGCACTGAACTCAAGCTCTGCTGATTCGGTTCAGCAGAGTGTGGGTTCAAATCTTGGTTGTGACACTTGTGTCCCTGAGCAAGACACTTAACTATAATTGCTTCTCTCCACCCAGGGGTAAATGGGTACCTGTGAGGGTAGAGATGGTTCTTGTGATTGATTTAGCCGAGTAGCGCATTTGTTGTACAAGGCTGTATACTCCCCAGGGAGCTGAGGTGGTTTAAGGAATGATTTAAGGCCCAGTGACCAGGGGTAATAATTTTGAAGCGCCTTGGGACACCCTTCGGGAGTTAATAAAAAAAATTAATATTGTTATTAATATTATTATAACAGGAACCAAACACATGCTCTGGCAAGAACAGAATTTAAAGGCAGTGGACACTATTGGTAATTGTCAAAGAATAGCCTTCACAGTTGGTGTATCTCAACATATGCATAAAATAACAAACCTGTGAAAATTTGAGCTCAATCGGTCATCGAACTTGCGAGATAATAATGAAAGAAAAAATACCCTTGTCACACAAAGTTGTGTGTGTTTAGATAGTTGATTTCGAGACCTCACGTTCTAAACTTGAGGTCTCAAAATCAAATTTGTGGAAAATTACTTCTTTCTCGAAAACTATACGGCACTACAGAGGGAGCCGTTTCTCACAATGTTTTATACCATCAACCTCTCCCCATTACTCATCACCAAGAAAGGTTTTACGCTTATAATTATTTTGAGTAATTACCAATAGTGTCCACTGCCTTTAAATGCGATGAACTAAACTGCTCGGCCACCACACAAAATTGACATGCAATGACCCAGATGTGTTTTTTTTACTTCTCCGTTAAGGTATCATCAAGTTATCGATTGGTCACAAGAAGCTTGGAATAACTAAGGATCTTGCAGCCAGCAAGCTTCTTCCGTTTCTATTCCCCCTGAGCATCGACAACAATCTTAACCTCAACCAAGTAAGGAAATTAGTTCATTTTTATTTCATATAAAGGTCTTGTGCTCTAATTTTAACCACAATTCTAGAGCAGTGTCTTACCAACTAACTAGACTATTGAGATTGCCCGGTAGCTAGAGGCAGTTCGAATCCTATTTTTTAGCAGCGGATACCGGAAGGGTTTAATAGATGGAAATTTACATCGGGATATAGAACATTTATTTTGGTTTTACCCATATACACCAGTGTGTGTTAGCACTGTATACTCAGTTTAATCGAGCTCTGTGAAAAAACCATAGGTATATTACTCGGATGAAATTGAACCAATGAACTTTGCAATTCTAGAGCAGTAGTAAAAAAACATGTCTAGTAAAGAATCTTTACCATGCCCTGTATTTTTTTCAGAACTTTTTTGGGGGAGATTGTTGTCGCAATGAAACATTGACATAAGCCCGGTTTATACTTCCTGCGAACGCAAATGCGAAGCAATGTTGACATCACTAAATTCGCAATGAATACTCGCAGCAGTTCAGCTCTGGGCAACCCACTTGCGGATATCGCTGCGAAGGAAAGTTGTGATGTCAATCAAATTCGCTTCGCATTCGCGTTCGCAGGAAGTATGAACCGGGCTGTAGTAAAGAAAAGACAACACAGAGTTTGATACAAAGTAAATATTTTTATTGCAATTTTTGTTATTCTTTTCTTTATGATTTTGTAATGTAACTCTTTTCTAGTTTAATGCCTTCATGTCAGTAATTAAAGAGTTGATCCGCCATGTTGAGAATGAACAACGAGGGAAACTTGAACAACTCAACTCCATGCAAGAAGAACAAAAGTGAGTCAAGAAAATCGTTGTGTTAGTTGCAAAAATGTGACCCGCTCTGACGGAATGAGGAATGTCTAGTAAAGTCTCATTTCGTGTAATTTGACACCGAACATAATCATAACAAACAATTATTGAAAATTATTTAATTTTTTTATTTTTTGTATTTCTACACTTTTAGGTTGCCTAAATCTTGATTAAACTTACTATGGTCTTACCTTTTCTTCAAAAGATTACTAAAGATGTAAAAACAGACGATTTCTGAGCCATGTTCTTGACGTAATTATCCAAAAATATTCCTAATCCCACGGGACAGACAGCGAACATTCATTGAAAACACCAAATTTGGCGAGCGTCGCAAAACTTTTCACACAACTTGCATAGCGCCACCAAGAGTACCATTGGAAAGCCAAAGATTAGAGGTGTCTAAATATAGCCACCAAAAACATGTGTCAACACTGAGAGGGGTTCAAAGGTCACCAAAGGCAAACCCTGTTTTATCAGCGACGACATCTCTCATTCATAAATCCGCGTCGCGAGATTTAGTATGGCTCACAGACCGAGGCGTTGTTTATCCATGCAGCGTGAGAGTCCGATCACCCGACCCGGTCTTGTTGCCATAGCTAGTTGCAGCGCTGGTAATACGACAATGTACACACGAACACTGCGCGGGTACCATGCACAAACTTTGCTACACGTACGACGTATGGAACAGTGGAATGTTTATCGAACGTTGGGAAAACAGTGTCTAATTTCCATCATTGTTTCGTAGTTTTTCAAGGTTGAATTGTTCAAAACCAAAATAATTCTGAATGTTAAAGGAACAATCTTTCAGTTAAACTTCATGCTGGGTAAGAAATTTCGCTAAAATCATGAGAAACATGCACGAGGAAATTGCGAATGTTACCTGGTCTTCAAGCCGAGTATACCCGTGGGGGTTGATGCTATGCGCTGAGTGACAGCTGTCTTTACTATGTTTTGACTTGACGGAACAAAACTCGCCTTTCAAGTTGGAAATATCAACGCAAATTGCTCTAAAATTTCAGGTAAACATTGTCAAACTTATTGGTGAAATTGTCTACACATTATAATCTAACTTCTCGTTGAGTTGTTTGTTCATTTTGGTAATTTTGTTTGCCTGACTACGGGGGGTTAAAAATTGATATTTTCATTATCGTAAACAAAAATATTAATATTATTTTAATGAGTGTGTGAGACGTCGCGTTTTTTCAAATCAATTTTTCTGGAGTTTGTGTTTTCCAAAACGGGTCGTAAAATTAAGCGTCAAGGTCGTCGTAAAATTCCACATTATTTCAGACAGGAAGGTCGTATGGTCTTGATTTTTATTTCATTTAAAATGTAAAGATTTGCTTGTTTGGAATATTATGAAATATGCAAATGTGAAAATCACTAGACATTCCTTATTTCGTTAGAGCGGGTCACAAATGTTTTAAAATGCTCAAGGCAAAAGTGTTAATTAGCACTTGTGTCATGCACAAGTTTGAAATGGGAGACTTTTTGAAAGCTTTGCCACTAGAGGGCAGCAGACCTACCAGGTAAGAGTGCACAACTTCTATAGCAAACAATGGTAAATGCTAAAAATTCAAAAATACTCAAAAAATATTTAGAAGTCTCTCAGCCTCTTGAAAATTATATCAGATACATTGTCATACAACTAAACTTCAGATTCCTTCTCAATTTTTGGTAGGTCAGCATTTTGGAATTTTTGCTAATTACCCTAGAAGAAACACTCCCAAAAACTCATGCACACCGCTTGTTATCCTTGGGGAACTCGTGTCCAGTACGCCCTGTTCCAGAACAGTTTGGTTTATGATGGCAATGTGTTATGAAAAACAAAAAAACAGTTTGGCTAAATCTAAAATACAAAATCAAAAACACGCAAAACACAAGGTATTTGCTGTCAGTGACCGTCACTCATGCTTCTCCTATTCCTAAGTTGTTGACATTACCTGGTGAAGAGCGCCCTCTCTTGGTGATTGGCAGATAGTCTAAAGTTTGAAATTGTCAACGTACATATCCCACTTAAAAGAGCCTGTACACACAAAACAAATACGCACTGAGAGACGCTGTGTTTTTAACTGTATTCATAAACTGATTGTGATTTACATGGGATCAGGCATACCACCATAATCAGAGCCAAACAATTTGGATGTTGAGTTACTGTATGGTGTTGGACTGGGGACTGCACTTGTGAACTTGTTATGCTTTACATGGGATCAGGCATACAGCTGGTACTCAGAGTCAAACAGTTTGGGTGTATACTTACTGTACGGTATTGAACTGGGTCTAACAGGTTTAACAGAAGCAGACAAAACATACAGTTGGATTTTGATGGGTAAGGGTTGGTCAGAGGTAACCCAAGCAGTTATTAAAATAATTTTCACACTGATTTTGTTCCAGGACATCTGTGGATTTTAACCAGAAGCTTCAGAGCCAAACCAAGTTAGATGAAAACCCATTTGCAGGTTTGGGCGTTAGTAAAACCAATGGACAGGCAGACTCAATGGTGAGGCAGTATGTTGTTTACTCATAAGGCCTGACAAGTCTATTATAGCCCTTGTACTTGATGACATTTTTCTTTTTTTTTCGTCCTTCGGATGGGACATAAAGATGTAGGTCCCATGTGTTGTGTAACGCACGTAAAAGTACCAAGTGCACTTATCGCAAGAAGAAGGGGTTCGCCCTGGTGCTCCTGGTTTGATTGGCAGCATATTGCGCCACAGCACCTTGTAAACCATTACATGGTGTCAGTATAATTCTTAACAAGGGGCTCTGACTGTTTTGCCACAGAATAAAGACGGGTTTACATTTTCGTTTCTTTATTAGATGGATGATATGTTTAAGACATTTGGCTTGAGTGAATACATCGGGGATGGTGCAGACAAAGTGGAAGCTGTTAACCGTGGAACCGCTCCCAACAGCTCTAAACCGGATAAAACCAGTTCATCTACTTCACTAGCCTCAGGTTCAGCCACTAAGTACAAGCAGCAATCTAAGGTCTCATTGTCAATGGAGGAGAAGCAGAGAATACAAAAGGAACAGGAATTCCAGCAGAGGGTGAAGAATCAAAAGCCAATAACACCTGTTGAGAAGACTAAGCAAGAGCCCAAACCACAGGCTAAGGACTTGTCCAGTATGCTAATGGAATCCTCTCTAGGTACAAAGCCAAACTATTCTTCAGCTGGGACAAACAGTGCAATGGGAGTAGGCTTAAATCAAGCCGCTAGTTCCTTTGGTAATAGTAACAGTATGGGTGGCCAGACATGGGGCATGGCCACACCAATGGGAGGAGTGTCTGCAATGCAGACTAGTCAATCAACTTTAAGCGGAGCAGGAAGACCCGGGATTGGATTAGGAGCCGACCAATCAACATTCAAACAAAAACCAAACATGGCCGCTTTTGATAGTTTACTTGGACCATCACAATCACAGAAATCGAAACAAAAGTTGAATCAGATGACTCCAAAACCTGCAGGAGGAACTCAAAGCATGATGGGAAATCAGGGCATGATTGGAAATCAAGGCATTATGGGAAATCAGGGAATGATGGGCAATCAGGGGAAGATAGGAAACCAGGGCATGATGGGAAATCAAAGCATGATGGGAAACCAGGGCATGATGGGAAATCAAAGCATGATGGGAAACCAGGGCATGATGGGAAATCAAAGCATGATGGGAAACCAAGGCATGATGGGAAACCAGGGCATGATGGGTAGACAGTCACCAGGAAGGATGGGAAATCCTCAAAGCTCGATGGGTGGCCAGCAGCAAAGCATGATGGGAGGATTTGATCCGCTTTCGTCGGCTCAACCCTCAAAGCAACCAGCTAAGAAATCTAACGACCTTCTAGGATTCTTAGGATGAGATTTTTGTACAGGGAAATCAATTTCCAAGACGATCACAACAAAATTACTGCAGAAAGTCAATGAGTGCGTTTTGGCAACGCCAACGAGAAACATTGGTCATCGGTTGAGCGTTCGCGTGTTCGGTTGAGCGCGGTGATGATGCTGTTCAGACTAACCGGTAACCGACTTGTGGACTCGGTTGGGCTTTGATCGGGGTCGCCAATTAAATCGACTCAATTTCTGAACTGTATAATGGCAGGGCTGATTAAATTGGCCCATATCTGTGTTGGCAGCAACACATCGTTTTACCTTAAAAATTAACTTTGTGAAATACAGGTTGTGACTAGAATAATGTTTGGGAAGTCAGTATTGAACTTGTGTATGCCTTGACTGCAGTCATTGTTACTGAATGTTTTATTTGCCATTTCTAATAAATTGATCAATTGCAGCTTAAAAAGTGAAGCATTAACCCCACCATTAAGTTCACTTCACACGTGATGCAATTTTCCTGGCAAAAAAAAAAGATCACTCATTACCGGCCCTCCAGTTTTACTTCCTCCAGTAAAATCTAACATTTGCGACCACTGGCTGTGCTATGTGGCAGGCCTGAAATAACAAAGAAGGTATGGCCTTCTGTTGCCCCAACCCTTGGCCTTGGTGCCTTGTCAAATTTTTACGATAGATGTTCAGATGTTCCAATGGAAGTGCCCTTTGCAAAAAGAAAATGGCCTTGCCCTCTTAAATATATAAATTTCAGGCCTGCTGTGGTAATATTCATGTCATGGCGTAGCGGTTAAGAGCACCAGATACAAGCTCTTGTGTTTCTGATTGGCAGAGTGTGGGTTCGAGTCCCATTCGTGACACCTGTGTCCTTAAGCAAGACACCGCGATGCTTCGTCCTTCGGATGGGTCGTAACGCTGTTGGTCCTGTGTGTTGTGTAACGCACATAAAAGAACCCAGTGCATATTGCACCACAGCACCTTGTAAAATATTACATGGTGCTATTGGTAAAAGGAATAGATCTCATAATTCAAACGTAGTGCCACATACCTTGCAGGAAAATACTGAATATTGAATCACCTTGAGCATCACTGAGTGACGGATATTAGCGTGCTATATAAGAAGCCACTTTTATTATAGACTGGGCCCCTGTCTTTATCCGCAAGGGTAAAGACAGGTACCAGCTATTCAGGTCCAGTGATTCCACAAGGATAAAGACAGGTACCAGCTATTCAGATCCAGTGATTCCAGTAGGTATAATGTGGCTGGAGCCACAGGCATGGACGGTCACCACGGGTGACCGTCCATGCCTGTGGCTCCAGCCACATCCTTCGGCTGTTAGCTGCACAGCTGCAAGTAAGAATTATTATAGCCCCCCAAATTATTAATGTTAGAAGTATTTATTTTGGAAAAAAAGTAGTAAAACCTTTGCATGTACATTTCCTGTTTTTGTACCTAATTTCCGTAGGTAAGTCCTAGATGAGTCGTACCACCATTAGATTTTATGAAATGATAGTTACAGTTTACACATAGTCTCCATTTATTTATCTGACACAAATATTTTATTGGGGGAAAGAATAATAATAACATTTTGGTTTCCGTATAAAAGGTATGTATTTCAATGATTCGTATCAATTTGTTTGGCCTGTAGGATAAAAAGATTATTTTTAACATTCCTGGGTTAGGGAGATAGTAATTTTTATATATATTTAATTCTAATTTTTAATCAGTACTACTGCATAATTTGGGAAATGTTAAGCATGTGAAGAGTTAGAGCTGCATGGAATAATATGTATAAAGTCATTGCAATATATTTATTTCTCACAGTGCTGGTATGTAATTGTACTTAATAAACGAATTCAGGAAAACGCTGTATCCCAGTTGTTTTGCAAATATTGTTTGTGTTTTGGGTGTGTTTCTTCAAGGCACTGGACACGTTTGGTAATTGTAAAAGACCAGGGGTCGATTTCACAAAGAGTTAGGACTAGTCTTATCTTGAGTTAGGACGAGCTACTCATCCTAACTTAGGACTACGCATACATTTTGTATATCTCCTAGGATTAGTCCTAAGTTAGTACTACTCCTAACTCTTTGTGAAATCGACCCCAGTACTCTTGGTAACAAACAATGGAGAGTTGTTGATAGTATAGGCCTTTCTTTTGCAATGTCACAGCCAGGGCTTTTGCCAATCCAAGTTGGAAATTTATGGAAAACCATAAATGCAAATTAAAAGCAGATCGCTACTGTTTGTAACAGTGATACAAACATTGTGTTGATTTTGTTGAAAACAAAACAACTACTTGTGGGAGGTATTATATTTAATTTAAAGTTTGAAGAAAACCTTGAAATTGGTTAAAACATCTGTTAATATGATTGAGTGTTTTACTAACATTCGGCCGGCCATGCCAACCAAGGCGGTTTGTTTATCAACAAAAGAAAGGTCTTTAAAGACAGTGGACAATATTGGTAATTGTCAAAGACCAGTCTTCTCACTTGGTGTATCTAAACATATGCATAAAAGAACAAACCTGTGAAAATTTGAGCTCAATTGGTCGTCGAAGTTGCGAGATATGAATAAAGTAAACAAACACCCTCGTCACACGAAGTTGTGTGCTTTTATATGGTTGATTTCGAGACCTCAAATTCTAAACTTTAGGTCTCGAAATCAAATTCATAGAAAATTCCTTTTTTTTCTCGAAAACTACGTCACTTCAGAGGGAGCCGTTTCTCACAATGTTTTATACCATCAACCTCTCCCCATTACTCTTTACCAAGAAAGGTTTTATGCCAATAATTATTTTGAGTAATTACCAATAGTGTCCACTGCCTTTAAAACATTGTGAGAAACAGCTCCCTCTGAAGTAACGTAGTTTTTGAGAAAGAGCACATTTCTCACCCATAGTAGGAATCACTGTGCATCAAGGGTGTTTTTTTCTTTCATTTTTCTCCTGCAACTTCGGTGTTCAATTGAGTCAACATTTTCACAGATTTGTTATTGTATGCACGGATGTTTGGATTCAACCAAGTGAAAATACTGGGTCCAATTTCAAAGAGCTGCTTAAACAGAACATTTTGCTTAACAATTGTCTGCTAAACAGGCCTGAGCAGGATACCAGTCACAAATTGTACATGTGCCATGGTAGTTTAGCGCGTAACCTTTTTCTGGTAAGCAAAGTTTTGTTATGCTTAGTTACTTTGTGTGCTTAAGCAGCTCTGAAATTGTCCCAGGTCTTTGACAACGGGCGCGGTCCTGTTGCACCCACTATAAAGCGCATGGTATACGCCCACTTTCCAAAAAATCCAGGGATGACCTTTGCACCCAATCAATTAAACATTTCCCCAGGGTAGGCATATTGTTTGGAAGCACACATTAATCATCATGCGCATACTCCCTGCCCGTTTGTACAAAAGATTAATACTTCAGAGAAATTCTCCACCTGTTGGATTCGCCGAAAAAGTTTTAAAGGGGTGACAAACTTTTAAATATTAAAACGTTTTAAAAACACCATATCTGAGAATAATTATTGACGTTTGCAAAAACTTTTTTGTTTTTTTGTTAGCTTTGAACTTCTTTAACTCTGACTCTTTGAATATTTTAAAGCCATGGTTTAGGATAAAACTGTAGTAGGATGACTGAACTCCCCTATTTTGTAATGAACTTCTCTTTTGACACCTTGATCTCTTTATACGTGTACTGTGTGGATAAATGTGGGTGACATGCACATTTTTATTCGTGGGTCAATCAAAGTATTATTGCCATTGCATGCTGAAACTACCGCAGCCAATCTAATGCATTGAAATCTTGAATGAAGGAAGACTGATTGATGACAGCTCCCAAACTCAAAACAGCATGAATATCCAGCTGTTAAGAACTATTTATCATTCGAAATGGAAGACAGAATTGCTCGCACACCGGAAGAAACTTTCAAGAGTTCTGACAAATTCTCCAGGAGCAGCGTGGAACAGGTCGAGTTCGTCCAATGTCCGAGGTCTCTCCTCTGTAGCGGGCGCGTCGGGGCCCACTCCCGCCGTCGCTCCCGTCTCCGGGGCCGCCCATCACGAGCACCTGAAGTGGACGTACTACGATGAGGTTTACCGGAGATCGATCAGCGATCCAGTGGAGTTTTGGGGCGAGCTGGCAGAACATGTGACTTGGTTTAAGAAATGGGACACGGTTTTGGACGACAGTAAATCTCCTTTTACACAATGGTATTGATTGAATCATGGTCTGGATTTTATTTTTTAATTTTAGAATGATATTTTCAACTTCAGGGATATTTTGGTACTCTTTTTAGTGTGGTGTGGTGGTAGTCCATCGATTACGGTGTAGATTAAAAATATTTTTGTTTTTAAACCACCAATACTAAATTTACATTAGGGGGTGGGGGCCTATTACTTCTAGAAACTATAAGGCTCCCCTGTGAGCCTTATACTTAAACTAGTTTCTAGAAGTAGGGGCCTATAATATTAAGTTTATACACCATGTCTTGTTTAACAATTATGTAAAGTTGCCCGAAACTTATGACAGACTAGACCAAGTATTCTGGCTGGGACGCTGTACTCCTATTTTTGAAATTGTGTCATTATCTTATCGGTTGTAGGCCTAACAAAATTTCGAAAAAAGAAGTAGGGCCTACACTATAAACTTGCTGCAGAAGTTAATTCATTGTCCTTAATAAGCTATAATATTAAAAGTTTTGAGAAAGCTATACAAGCTCGGCGTGATTGTATTATTCCCGATATTCTTTATCACAGACCAATGCAAGTTTAACATCCACTAAATTCATCACCAGTAATCATGTTGCACTTTGTTTTTCTTCATACAAAAGGTTTGTCGGTGGTGAGACAAATATTTGTTACAATGCAGTTGACCGGCATGTAGACGCAGGGTATGGTGATCAAACAGCGATTATCCACGACAGCCCTGTATCAAACACCATAGAGAAGATCACATATCAACAACTCCAGAATGAGGTAAAAATTGTCACCTTGTCCAGACTCAAGCTCTGGGCCAAATTTCATGGCTCTGCTTACCGCTGAATTGTGTGCTTTCGATCACCATTCTCGCTTGCGTACAAGCTGTGTAAATGAAGAATGTCTATAACGTGAAGTATGCACGTTCACAAGCTAAAATTCTCTGCTTACTCGTGATAAACGCTTGACGTGAACACAGAAATCCCTGTTTCTGCAAGTGCTGATTGTTTGCCTAATGGTAAGCTGAGCCGTGTAATTTGGCTCTGGTGTTTCTGTTCAGTAGAGTGTAAGTTAGAGTCACAGTCGTGACACTTGTGTCCTTAACCATTATTGCTTCGTCCAAATGGGGTGTAAAGTGGAAGTGTCGTGGCCGAGCGGTTAAGAGCACCGAAATCAAACTCTGGTGTTTCTGATCAGCAGAGTGTGGGTTCGACTCCCCAGCCATGACACTTGTGTCCTTCAGCAAGACACTTGACCATTGCTTCGTCCTTCGGATGGGACGTAAAGCCGTTGGTCCCATGTGTTGTGTAAACGCATGTAAAAGAACCCAGTGCACTTATCGTAAATAGAAGGGATTCGCCCCGGTGTTCCTGGCCGGATTGGCAGCATATTGCGCCACAGCACCTTGTAAACCATTACATGGTGCTAAGGATTAGGTCTTATATCTCAAACTTCGTCCCACTCCTTGCAGTAATAATACCTGGCGCTTTGTATCCTTTGGCAAAAAGCGCGTTATAAATACGGTTATTATTATTAAAGTCATTGGTGCAGTGTGTAAATGCACATAAAAGAACTCAGTGCAATTATTGAAAAGACCTAGGCTACTTTGTGTTCATTACCAATCTAATACGCAGGGCATAGGGCTTAAGCGCGGTGCATACTTTCAGCGTATGCGAAGCAAATTATGACGCCACAGGGCTGTTTTTGTAGCTTATGTTTCACAGGATTTCAGCTCATTTCAACTGTTGCGTATTTGTGACGTAAAAATTTGTATTGCATTTTCAGGAAATATGAACAGCGCTTGAATGTCCTATTCAAAGAACAAAACATTTATGGTAAAGTATCTTGCTGCAAGACAATAGTGCCACGACCAGGACTCGAACCTTACACTCTGCTGATCAGAAACAGGCCCGAGTTGGGTGCTCTTATCCTCGGTGGCTTGGTGGCAGCAGACTTACCAGGTTTAAACCATTGTTCTTGGTAATGTGCGCATGCTCAGAGCTACTTAAACAATGAAAATTTACCTGGTAAGTCTGCTGCCACCTAGCGTTCCAAAGTCTCCCATTGATGGTTCCTGTTGGATTCCCTGGTACACTTTAAGATAGTTCTTGTTTTCTTGCAGGTAGCCAAGTTGGCCGATGTTTTTGTTTCACAAGGGGTGAAGTACGGAGATCGTATCATCATCTACATGCCAATGATTCCCCAAGCAATGATAGCGATGCTTGCTGCAACACGCATAGGGGCAGTACACTCATTGGTGTTTGGAGGATTCGCGTCCAAGGAGCTGGCAGTTCGCATCAACCACTGCAAGGTATTCCTCTATTTCATTAATAACAAATTCTTATATAGCGCATTTCACAATTACCGTATCAATGCTCTTTACATTAGTGCCCTGGTCATGGGGCCAATAACATCCCTGTAATGTTTCTCAGCTCCCTTGGGAGTATACAGCCCTGAGCTGCCTGTAAGGCGCTTGTGGCTTTTTCAGACACAATATCAACCTCTACCCTCGCAGGTACCCATTTATACCCCTGGGTAAAGAGAAGCAATTATAGTAAAGTATCTTGCTCAAGGACACAAGTGTCACAACCGGGATTCGAACCCACACTCCGGTGAATCAGCACCAGAACTTGAATTCGATGCTCTTAACCACTCGGCCATGACACTCTTTCTTAAGGCACTGGCCTCATTTGGTAATTGTCAAAGACCAACATGCATCAAATAACAAATCTGTGGAAATTTAGACTCAATTGGTCATCGAGGTTGCAGGAGACTAATGAAAGAAAAAACACCCTTGGTGCATATATTTGTGGGCTTTCTGATGCCCAAAATGGCTTCAGGCCTACAGCCTTTTTATATTTGAGGTAGAAGTTACCTCTTTCTCAAAAACTACATAACTTCAGAGGGAGTCGTTTCTCACAATGTTTTATAATATCAACAGCTCTCCGTTGCTCATTACCAAGTAACTTTTTATGCTAACAATCGTTTTGAGTAATTACCAATAGTGTCCATGGCCTTTAACCATTACCCTCCCGAATCCTTATCCTTTTTGCTGAAATGCATTACTTAGAAGGACTAATAATAATAAAAATGATTAACTATTCTCACTAGTGCACAATATCTGTCAAGTATGCAAACGGAGCAAATCTAATCAACAAATAGATAGATAATAATAATAATAACAACTGTATTTATATGGCCCTGAAAACCTTCAGAAAAAAGCCTCTAAGAACTCAGAAGAAACAAACCAATGAGAATGTTTTTTTATTTCAACCTTTTTCCCAGAGCTGTGGCCACTACAGTTGGACATATATTCCATTCAATTTCAATGGGAGACTTTCTGGGACGATAGAGGGCAGCAGACTTACCGGGTAAATCCATTGTTCTCAGAATTATGCGCATGTTCAGAACTACGTAAACAATGGGAATTTACCCGGTATGTCTGCTGCCGCCTAGCGTTGGAAAGTCTCCTATTTTTTGCGTTTCGTTTATCCGTCTCGTTTTGATGTTATTGTTGTTACTATACGCTTTGTTTTATAATTTAAATGATCTTATTACCTTCCTTTGTTTTGTAAAAGGCATCCCAGCTTACAAGCTTTGCTTTAATGGGCCATGCCTCCATACAGTTTTCAGTCTTGTAACATCCTATTGTTTGTATTTGGATATTGTGTTTGTATGGAAATAAATGTTGATTGATTGATTGATCAAAAAAAAGCCTTCAAAATTGGGTAATTTTCATATAAAAATACAAGACCAAATAAAAAGTCACAGTCTAATGGCATATAAATATTACATCAAAAATATATGTACAAGTTTACACGATAAAACAATAATATTAAAAGTATTAATAGAGTTAAACAGACAAACAGGAATTGGGAAAACAGCCATAGACAGGGGGGGGGGATTTGTGGACACAAAATAAAAACAAAACAGAAGGGAGTTTAAAACAAAACAGCAACATTCTGTAGGCAAGGGAGATTTGGACACAACAGGAGCACAAAAGAAATTAAATGGAGCTGTAATGGATACATACTGAGTTCATGTGAGTCCTGCATATTTTGAATGTGTTGCTTGATTCCCTCTACATATTTGTAGTGCCTGAGAGGAGGCTACTGTTTTGTAATGTAGGGTTTGGTTGAGCCATGCTTGTTTGAAGTTACATGTAGGCATGCATGTTTGAAGCAGGTCTGTTTTCAAAAAGTGCCTTGAGAGGAGGCTAGTTTGGTTGTTTTGTTAAGTTCAAGTGAGCCATGCATGTTTGAAGCAAGTCTGTTTTCAAATAGTGCCTTGAGAGGTGGCTAGTTTGGTTGCATGTTTGAAGCAGGTCTGTTTTCAAATAGTGCCTTGAGAGGTGGCTAGTTTGGTTGCATGTTTGAAGCAGGTCTGTTTTCACAAAGTGCCTTGAGAGGAGGCTAGTTTGGTTCGTCTTGTTAAGTTCAAGTGAGCCATGCATGTTTGAAGCAGGTCTGTTTTCAAAAAGTGCCTTGAGAGGTGGCTAGTTTGGTTGCATGTTTGAAGCACGTCTGTTTTCAAAAAGTGCCTTGAGAGGAGGCTAGTTTGGTTCGTCTTGTTAAGTTCAAGTGAGCCATGCATGTTTGAAGCAGGTCTGTTTTCAAATAGTGCCTTGAGAGGAGGCTAGTTTGGTTCGTCTTGTTAAGTTCAAGTGAGCCATGCATGTTTGAAGCAGGTTTGTTTTCAAATAGTGCCTTGAGAGGAGGCTAGTGTGGTGGCATGTTTGAAGCAGGTCTGTTTTCAAATAGTGCCTTGAGGCTACTGTGGTTCGTCTTATTGAGTTCAAGCATGGAGGACAAAAATACTCCTCCATGGTTCATGATAGCAATGCATGTATAAATAATGTCTGATTTCATGTGATGTCTTGAAAAGAGGCTAGTGTGGTTTATAAGAAACATGAGCGCTCTGTATGTTGCATTCCAACTTGTCCATTTAAACCAAAACTCCAACATTGATGCATGTCTTTATTGATGGTAAAACAGTGCTTGAAAATTTGTATTTGTGCTACTGAAAAGTTCCTTTTGCATGCACTGCAGTTGGTTGCCCCAATGTTGCCTGTAAAAATTGCCCTGCGTGAGTGACAAGGCCAATAGTTTAGTGTATGTACAAAGGCATGACAGACTGTCTTGCAGGATTTTACAGTCAAGCTCGCTCAAACATCCGGAAATAATAAGTGTTCCGTTCTTGATTTTCGTTTGATGATGTCAGATGAATTGGGGGCAATAGGCAAGTTGTATGGTGTCGGGAGTGGTTGATGTGTCGTGGCTGAGCGGTTAAAAGCACTAAACTCAAGCTCTAGTGTTTCTATTCAGCAGAGTGTGGGTTAGTGACACTTGTGTCCTTAAGCAAGACACTTCACTATAATTGCTTCTATCCACCCTGAGGTAAATGGGTACCTGTGAGGGCGGAGATGGTTCTTTTGATTGATTTAGCCGAGTAGCCCATATTAACTTTACACAGGCTGCATATCTCCCCACCAGGGAGCTGAGATGGTTGAAGGAATGAATTAAGGCCCAGTGACCAGGGATAATAATGTTGGAAGCGCTTTGAGAAGCCTTTCGGGTGTGTAAAGCGCTCGTAAAAACTGATTATTATTGTTATTAATCTTGATTACTGATGTATGATTCTGTTTCCTTAACAGGCTAAGTTAGTGGTGTCGGCGTCTGTAGGCATCGAGCCAAATCGAACTGTAGACTACAAGGAACTCCTCAATAAAGCCATTGATATCAGTGAACACAAGCCAAAGCATTGCATCATCTTCAACCGACCAAACGTAAGTATTATAGGGTTTGGGTACTTTTTGTAGGACACAAGACAAAATGTCTACAGATTTGCATGAAACTTACACGGTTTTAAGATAAAGACGGTAAAAAGCTTATCGTAAAATATAACTAGCTGAGGTCCTGTAGTTTTTGAGAAATAAGCAAAACAAATATATTAGTTGATAATCATAGACGTTAAACCAATGTTTGTATGTTGTATGAGAGAGATTGGCTGTTGCCAGCTTGGCATTTATTTTCCCCTTGCTTGTGGGAGTGTGCCGAGATCCCTTGATGGGAAAATCATCTAAACAACAAATAATTCTGACTACCGACCCTCTTTTTCCAGCATGTGGCAGGAAACAAAAATGTCTTTTTGTGAGGCACGATAACATATGTCACCATAGCATTTAGAGGAAGTCATTCATCAAACAATGTAATTTGTATTTGGGGAAGTGGAATTCATATGGTTTGAGGAAGTGTGCAGTTCCCCCTGAAAACATCCTTTTTGTGAAAGTGTGGCCGTGTCCGAAACGACGACTTCGGCTACAGCTACGTCTAGATCAGCGCGTCTACCAGTGTTGAAGAATAGGCAGACGAGCTCCATCTAGACGTAGCTGTAGCCGAAGTCGCCGTTTCGGACACTGCCTGTCATTGCCGAGGGGTTAAGAGCACCGTATTCAAACACTGGTGTTTCTGATCAGCAGAGTGTGGAAGCAAGACACTTAACCATTGCTTCGTCCTTCGGATGGGGCGTAAAGCCATTGGTCCCATGTGTTGTGTAACGCATGTAAAAGAACCCAGTGCACTTATCGAAAAGAGAAGGGGTGCGCCCCGGTGTTCCCGGCTGTAGCTGCTGTATGCGCCGTAGCACCTTGTAAACCCTTAGGTGCTACATAATTGGGTCTCAGAATTCATCAGTGCATTAACCTATCTTTCTGAAAGTGTGTACCGTAGTTTTCGGATTATAAACCGCCCGGCATATAAACCACCCGGCATATAAACCACCCTCCCCAAAATACAGAACAAAGTGTCGGTGTATAAACCGCCCGGCAAATAAACCAGTCACGAGCGCACATAGAGAGGGGCCGTGCGTAAGTGGGGTCCTACTACTTTCCGTCAACTCGCCTTTAACTCACTTGGTGCCGTCAACTCGCCGTCAACTCCTCCATTCATACATTTAAAATCCACAAAAGAGGCAAAGAACTGTAAAGTATTAGCTAAAGGGGAACTTTCACAAGTTTTAGGTTACATTTCGATATAAAAAAATGAGTTTTTTTCTCATTAAAAATTACCTGGAAGCAGCAAAACCGTCGGCCGCCATTTTTCTTTTTTACAGAGCTTACACAATATGGACAACAGAGGGCGCCTTCCTGTAGGGATTAGTCTACGCCCAAGATATCAATGACTGGTACCGCATAGTGTCTTATGTACTGCGTCGTCGTGTTAATTGATCGCTGACGTCTTGGTTGAAGACTAATTCATACCTGCCATCTGTTAGTGGTTGAGTTAACGGCGAGTAGACGGCACAAGCGAGTTGATGGCTAAACAATGTTTCTTTAAAAAAAATGTACACTGTTTTTTTCTTCTTCAATATTAATATGTCGGCATACAAGCCGCCCGGCGAATAAACCGCAGGAGTTAACAAAAATGTCAAAATCAACGTATAATTCATTCATTCATTCAAACTGATATTTATTTCCATGTATGGAGGCATCATCTGGAAGCCGAGGTTTATGTAAGGATGCCTGGGGACAGACAATAAACGGGGACAAGAACGAGCGGTTTATAATCCGGAAACTACGGTATATCTTCCAGCGCCTTGAGTACCTTGTTTGGTAGATACAAGCGCTATATAAGACTTTGATATTATTATTATTATTATTTATTATTTTCAAAATAATGTGCGGTATTGAGTGCTGAATTTTGCAAACAAGTCCAAACACTGAGGGTTAACCAAATTGACACTTTCAGACAAGAGGTGGAATCAATGTCAGTAGAGTTGTGCGTTGGTTCCAGCCTATGCCAAAAGGGTTTTTCCCCCACACATGACAGGGTCTTTTGTTTACCCTTCTTCTGGAGAAATCAATAAAATATATACATGTACATGAGTTTATTCCAGTTGTGTTTTTTCTCCCACATTTATAACAGCCATTTCTGCATCATCTTCTCTACAAATTTATCTTCAGGCCTACATGTCACTGTGCAAGGCACCTTTGACGGTCCCTTATTTAAATGAACAGTAAGATATAACCATTTCATAAACTTCTCTTTGTAGTTTGCACCCGCTGAATTGATCCCAGGTCGTGACCTTTGCTGGCAAGAGGTCATGTCAAAAGCCAAAGGGCATGACTGTGTTCCTGTCTTAGCCACTGATCCTGCTTATATACTATACTCGTCAGGAACAACTGGTATACCCAAGGTAAGAATGGAGCCTATAGACCGTATCGAATAACCTCTTTGTTGTTGCTATGAAAGTGGCCATATTGTAGAACAGGCCCTACATGTATGTGCTTCTAAAACGCGTAGATCAATGAATCTTGCAGCACGCAGCATTCCCGGTTTTATGTCTATGACACACGCACGTACACGCACACGCTCACAGACGCCATGTTGTGGGCAGGTATTTGAATGGTAACGTCATATTTGATACGGTCTATATCCAATCACTCGTGGGGAGACCGATCTTTCTCGCATGCTGCTCCAGTTTCTTTAACCCAATTTAAAGAAAACCTAAAGACACATCTTTATTTGAGTAAATGGTTTGATTTTCTTAGATATTGCATTTGTGTTGTATTTCTCTACCACATGTTCTGGATTTCTTCTTAGCTTTAGGCTTACGTTTCGATTTTGGTTATCGACTGGTTATCATACATGTGTATAATAATATTATGCTTGTATTAAGTGGAATGAGCACTTGGATTTGTGCGCTATATAAGTTTTAATTACATATTATTATTGTGACTGGTACCATGCCAGTTTGTGCTTAGCAGAAACAAAATCTCTGAAGCTATTTGAAGGTGTGTGCTGGAAGAAGGTTTTAAAGTCTTTTCATTCACGTTTTCATTTTTCCCCATGTAGGCGATTGTGAGACCAAGTGGTGGCCATGCTGTTGCTCTAAACTGGTCTATGAAGAGTCTGTATGGAATCGACCCTGGTGAGGTATGTTGGATCACTCAGGACTCAATACAAATCCAAATTGAGTTTTAACTCTAACTTCTTGCAATTGACTGCCAGATATGAAAAACCACATAAAACCACATTTTGAAAAGTGGAAACATACACTTGGGATGCGTTCCACTTGTGCAAACGTTGCCAACTTTTGCCTACAATTACGAGTGAAGAGAGTTGTGTACCGCCACTTTTGGCGAGCGTTGGCAACCACAGGCGAACGTACTTCTGTGGTCTTGGTGGTGGGTGGTTTTAAAATAGCGGACAACAACACGATAAGCAAACAATATTATTTTCTTGTCCTGAACATAATTATTTTGATAATGCAGTCAGGTGGAGTTGAAATAACATTTTATTGAGATGATGTCATGATTTACAAAAGAGGATTTAAATATACCTTCTTACAAAAAGTACGTATGTAGTATAGGGACTGTTGCCGTCTTCATTACTGAGATCCACCATATTGACGACATGAAGTGCGCAACCAATTGTTCCAATATTAAAAACGTTTGCGTGAACGGTTGCGATATGTTTGCGCAAGTGGAACACACCCTTGACCTATGCAAATCAAAATTCAGTCCAGCAAGCAACTTGGTCCCTACACTTAAGAAGTGATCTTTTGCAGATATACACCCCAGGACATCGTGGCTTACGGTCTACAAAACACAAACTCCTCCAGGAAAAAACAACTAAACATGTATGGGGGGAGAGAAGTTTTCAGAGCGCAGCACCAAAGCTTTGGAACTCCCTCCCGAACACTGTAAAACTCTCCAAATCACTCAACACATTCAAGAACAGTTTAAAAACTCATTTTCATAGAGAAGCTTTTTGTTAAGTTTATTTTCTTATTTTTGTTGTTTGCTACTTTCATTGCTTGTTGTTCCTTTGTAGAGTAGCGCCATGAGCGCCGCTTGCGGCGGATACCGGAGCTTTATTAAGTGTCCATTATTATTATTATTATTATTATATCTTATCTTCCTCTTGCAATTCAGGCATGGTGGGCAGCCTCTGACCTGGGCTGGGTCGTAGGTCATTCCTATATCTGCTATGCACCCTTGTTGGCAAGATGCCAAACCATCATCTATGAGGTAAGACCCATTTGGATTCCTGAAAAACCTGAAGTCATTGCTATACTTCTCCAAGTATAGGTGTTTTGTATAAGAATAGATGATTATAATAGTAGACATTTGTAGTGCGCCATGTCTAACAGAAAGATTCTCCTGTCACTAGAAAAAGGAACTCTGCTAATGACGGTACTTAAAGCCATTATACACTTTCGGAACAGGAAAAAAAAAAAGTTCACAGATTTACAAATAACTTACAGGGTTTACAGAAGGTAATGGTAAAAGACTTCTCTTGAAATATTGTTCCATGAAATGCTTTACTTTTTGAGAAAACATTGAAACAATTATCAATCCTCGACATCGAGAATTACGGATTTATAGTAAACACATGTCATGACACGGCGAAACGTGCAAAAACAAGAGTGGGTTTTCCCGTTATTTTCTCCCGACTCCGATGCCCAATTGAGCCTTAATTTTCACAGTTTTGTAATTTTATGTATAAGTTGTGATACACGAAGTGTGGGCCTTTGGACAATACTGTTTACCGAAAGTGTCCAATGGCTTTAAAGCTAAAACTGAATAAGTGAGTTTTCAAAGTAGTTTTGAAGCTGGAGAGAGTGTCTACTTGTCTGAGGTTCAGTGGAAGAGCATTCCGAACAGATGGTCTCCCCAAGTGTGTTTAGACCAAGGGATGTTGAGGACCATGGTGTTTGAGAGTGAAAATATCTTGTAGAAATACTTTAGTTGTATTGAATCCCACTTCTGACACCATGTTATTTATAGTTTATAAATAGAGACAAAGACACATTTCTGTTGTAGTATCATCGGGTCATGTTCTCTAACTCTCAGGAATCACATGTAATACAAGATGGCTGCCCGCATGGCAACTGCCTATAGTTACCAACACAAGAGGGCGGTATAACATATAACGTAACAGCTAGGAGATGTACCTTGTATTGATTGATAGATGGGGAGTGAAAGGGATGTGTTTTTATATAAAAACTTTGTTGGACATGGTCAATCTGAGAACTTCCATTTTATATACTCAGTTAACCACTTCACATCGCTCATAATTTTGTATTGGCGGTAAAGGGGTGAGACGAGTCCTGCACACGGAAGAATTGACACGCTGTTCTTTCGGCTTTGGGTGCAGGATTCAGACTGACGGCCTTGTGGCCAGCTTGCGAGCTGGCCACTCATGCCGTCACACCTGACTGGTTTATTGTTACGTAATCACCACAAAACAAACATTTACCTTACCTCATCGTGGTATTTTGGTCTGGAATTGGGGATTACACTTAAGAAAAAGAGATTTGGAGCATGAATTCCAGGACCCTTTGTACAGGGTAATTGAAGCATAGCACAAAAGGTGCAAAGTATACCTTTAGTTTTTCGGACTCATTCCATTGTTTTAATCTTACATGAATAACAAGTTAAAACTAAGCCAATAAATTTCATTTCAAACGACGGTAGTGTTTTTTAGATATCACCATACATCATATTAGATTGAAGTTTTGTTTGTCTCTTCCTCTAAAACAACATTCCTTGCACAGAAATCTTTTCTTAAAATGTTTTACAAAAAATTCAACAGCTGCAGTGCTTCTTATCAAGTAAGTTTTTATGGTCATTCATTTTTGGAGTAATTATCAAAAGGTATACCCTACCAACTGGCAGGCTGATAATTCTAGTCTAAGCTAAAGGACAAAGGTGTCACGACTGGGACTCGAACCCAAACCCTACTGATCAGAAACACTAGAGTTTGAGTCTGGTGCTTTTAACTGCTTGGCCACAACACCCCACAATTAGCGTAAATTTTCATCTGTTTGGTTCTTCAGGGTAAGCCGGTCGGCACGCCAGACCCAGGGGCATTCTTCAGGGTTTTACAGCAGCACGATGTGGCTGGAATGTTCACCGCTCCCACAGCGCTAAGGGCCATCATAAGGGAAGATGCAGACGAGAAATACTCCAAGATGTATCCTCTGACTAAGTAAGTGCAAAAATGAATGAAAAATCTATGTTTCCATTGTGCGTAATGTGTTCTGCGCAATCCTATAAAGGCACTGGTGGGCGATATCACGATATTATCGAATATTGCAATATTAATTTGGAAACGATTTCGATATCGGATGGATTTGGTTTTAATCGAAATATCGATATATCGCGATATATTGCGATAATCGCAATAATCGCGATATATCGCAATATCGATTAAATATCGCGATGTATTTGCTAGCTGAGACATCTTGCACCCCATAGGTTTGGAGTAAAACCAGAAGAATAGGTCATTAGAACACCTCTCTTAAGCTATGACTGTCTCTTCTACAACTTTCACTTGGAGTTTGAAGACTGATGAAGTCAAATTTCATTAATCGCGATTATATCGAATATCGCGATATTTTGTCGGCGATATATCGTGAATAAAATAAATCGATATCGCCCAAGCTTACACTGGACACCTTTGGTACTTGTCAAATACCAGTATTCTCACTTGGTGTATCCCAACAGAGGCATAAAATAAGAAATCTGTGAACCATTTTGGACTCAATTGGTCATTGAAGTTGCAAGATAATAATTAAGGAAAAAACACTCTTGCTATACAAATTTGTGTACTTCCAGATGCCTAATAAAAGGCTTCAGGCCTGAAGTCTTTGAATATTTGAGTGAGAAATTACCCCTTTCTTAAAAACTACGTTCAATCAATCAACCAAACGTAATTTGTATAGCGCCTAAATCAAAGGTTTGCTCAAAGGCGCTGAGTCACGGAAGAAATAAAAAGTCATTGATGGTTGGCCTCCTGAAACAAGTGGGCTTTCAGAAGTGCCTTGAATGTGTTGAGTGATGTTGTGTCCCTGATGTGATTGGGAAGTTTATTCCAGAGTTTAGGTCCATATACCGAGAAGGCTCTATCGGAAAAAGTGATGTGGAACTACAAAGTATGGTGAACAGGAGCTGTTTGACCGAAGGAGTCTCCATTCAGCACCAACTTGCAGAATGTCTATGATGTAATGAGGGGCTTGTTTATGTAAGGCCTTGAACATGAGAACGATGACCTTGAAGTCGATCCTTTCATGGATTGGGAGCCAGTGTAGTGTGATGAGTTCCGGGGTGATAGAGTCGAACTTGCGTTTCTTTGTGATGAGTCTGGCAGCTGTTCGTTGCACGTTATTTAGCCTCCTTTTGAGTTTTTTACTGACTCCAATCAGAAGACTGTTGCAATAGTCGAGTGAGGGAGCCTTTTCTCACAATGTTTTATACTATTAACAGTATCTCCATTGTTCGCAACCAAGTAAGTTTTTATGCTAACAATTGTTTTGAGTAATTACCAATAATGTCCAGCACTTTAAACTGAAATACATGCCAAGCAATGTACACTGTTTTCTACAGATACTGATATGTGCAGTTATAAAGTATCATTTCATTAACAAAAACTAATCTTTAACCCTACTCGTAAATTAGTTTTTCAGATGGATTTGAAAAAAAAAGTCTAACATTTTCATCCTTTCACAGATTCCGAACGCTGTTTGTAGCCGGTGAACATTGCGATAATGAGACAATGCAATGGTGTAAGGACGTTTTCAGGACACCGGTACTAGACAACTGGTGGCAAACAGGTACAATAAACCAAAAGGCACTTAAAATGTGCCGCATCCTTCACAATTCAGTTTGCAGCTTCAAAAACTAATAATAAAACTAATGTGGAAAGGTCTTGGTCAAGCGGTTAAGAGCAAAATTTCAAAGTCTGGTGTTTCTGATCAGCAGAGTGGGGTTCAAGTCCCGGTCATAACACCCGTGAACTTAAGCAAGACACTTAAACATTGCTTTGTCCTTCGGACAGGATGTAAAGTCGTTTGTAATAGTTTACAAGGTGCTGTTGCATATTATGCAACCAAACGAACCAGGAACACCAGAGCGAATCCTTAGGACTTACAGCTTCACGACCCATCTTGTAATCCCATTTGTAATTTTTGTAGATATAAAGTTTTTGTAATTCAGCCTTGTGCTGCGAAGACAGTTTTTTAACCATTTTATTTATCCATTTATTTATAACCATTTTATTAATTTTTTTATCCATCTCCAATCTGGAGGACCAAGCTACAATGGTTAAGAACAACACAAGTGTCACGACCGGGATTCGAACCCACACTCTGCTGATCAGAAACACCAGAACTTGAAATAGATGCTCTTATCCGCTCGGCCCACACACGCCAAGTAATTATTATTTTGAATTGACTAATTTGTTGGTCATATTTGTTATTTTGCAGAAACCGGTTGGCCAATCACAGCTTCTCCTGTCGGCCTTGGAACGGATCTGAACCCCAGACATGGAGTTACAGGCAAACCCGTACCTGGATGGAATGGTAAAAACGTTCTTCTTTTTGCCTGAGCCCTAATTATAATCGACAATTACCAAAAGTATACCCTGCCTTTAGGCACTGGACACTATTGATAGTGCTCAAAATAATTGTTAGCATGAAACCTTACTTAGCATGAAACCTTACTTGGTAACGGAGAGCAGTTGATAGTATAAAACATTGTGAGAAATGTCTCCATCGGAAGTAATATAGTTTTTTGAGAATAATGCAATTTCTCACACAAATATTAAAGCCATTGGACCCTTTTGGTAAACAGTATTGTCCAAGGCCCACACTTCGTGTATCACAACTTATATGTAAAATAACAAACCTGTGAAAATTTAGGCTCAATCGGTCATCGGAGTCGGGAGAAAATAAGGGGAAAACCCACCCTTGTATCCGCACGTTTCGCCGTGTCATGACATGTGTTTAAAATAAATCCTTAATTCTTGATACCAAGAATTGATATTGTTTTACTGTTTTCTCAAAAAGTAAAGCATTTCATGGAATAATATTTCAAGAGAAGTATTTCACCACTACCTTCTGTAAACTCTGTAAGTTATTTGTAAATCTGTGAACTTTTTTCTTTCTTTTTCTGTACCGAAAGGGTCCAATGGCTTTGATAGACTTCAGGCCTGATGCCTTGTTACACATGTGTGCAACAAGGGTTTCTTTGTTTTCATTTCTGTCTTACAACTTCAATGACCAATTGAGTAAAAGTTTTTAGACTGTTCGATCAGCAATGGTTCTCGCCCTTGGTACATGATGTACATAATGTACCTTTATCATTTTGTGTATTTCATCACCAGTGAAAATCCTGAATGACAATTGCCAGGAAGTTGCGCCAGAAGAATTGGGACGCATCACAGTCAAGTTAGTAGCTAAGATTTTGTTGTCGTCATTTTAAAATAAGAGCATATATAGTCATATCAGTGCAAAGGTTTGAGTTGGCGTGTCATGGGCGGTTTAGAGCACTGGACTCAAGCCCTTGTGTTTCTGATCAGTAGAGTGTGGTTTTGAGTTTCAGTCATGACACTTGTGTCCTTAAGCAAGACACTTAACCATGATGCCTCGTCCTTCGGATGGGACAGAAAGCTGTTGGTCCCATGTGTTGTGTAACACGCGTAAAAGAACCCAGAGCACTCATCATAAAGAGAAGAGGTTCTCCCTGGTGTTCTTGATTTGATTGGCATCGTAGTGCGCCACAGCGCTTTGCGCAGCAATAAGGACACAAGTGTCAAGTCTGGTACTCAAACCCACACTCTGCCGATCAGAAACTCCAGAATTTGTGTCCGGTGCTCTTAACCGCTAGGCCATGACGAGCCAATAGGCAGGATTTGACAACTAGGCCTTATAACAAACAGGTTTTTTTTTTTACTTCTTCCTACACAGTGCCATCCATAATTTTAACAGGAGTTTAATCAGATAACTATTTTAACCTATTGACTCTTACTGTTTGTATGACTCTGTATCTTTACTCTCTTTTCTTGTGAATATAATTGTCTAATTGTGATGTACTTTTGTGAAGGTTTTAAAGACACTGGACACTATTGGTAATTGTCAAAACCAGTCTTCTCATTTGGTGTATCTCAACATTTGCATAAAATAACAAATCTGTAAAAAATTGAGCTTGATTGGTCGTTGAATTTGCAAGATAATAATGAAAGAAAAAACACCCTTGTCACACGAAGTTGTGTGCTTTCAGATGCTTGATTTCGAGACCTCAACTTCTAAACATGAGGTCTCGAAAACAAATTCGTGGAAAATTACTTCTTTCTCGAAAACTGCGTCACTTCAGAGGTAGCCGTTTCTCAGAATGTTTTACACTATCAACCTCTCCCCATTACTCGTTACCGAGTGAGTTTTTATCCTAAAAATTATTTTGAGTAATAACCAATAGTGTCCACTGCCTTTAAGGAAAAAAATCTTAAATTTTCATGTGTTCTGAGTTGAATTGAAAAGTTGTATTTTTCCAGCAGGCTGTGAGGACATGCAGGTTTTAAAATAACTACTAATAGGAGACTTTCCAACGCTAAGTGGCAGCAGACATACCGGGTAAATTTCCATTGTTTACGTAGTTCTGAACATGCGCATAATTCTGAGAACAATGGATTTACCCGGTAAGTCTGCTGCCCTCTATCGTCCCAGAAAGTCTCCCATTGCCTGTTATTTTCAAGAGGCTGAAATTGAAAGTGTATACAGTGTGATATCATAACTGGTCAGGTTGGCGTAGTGGTAGCGTTCCTCCCCTTCCATCTCTAGGACCCTGGTTCGAATCACACCAGGGCGGTATGTAAATTGACCTGACTGCATGGGTTTTCACTGGAATATTTCTATGTAGTTTTCCTCACACATCTAAAACTGAAACTTCCTTCTTTGTCTTATCTCCATTGGGTTCTTGGCCAGTATATTGTTTATGAGAAAATATTAAAATAAAATAATATATAATTTTGTTCCAGATTGCCTCTGCCACCAGGCACCATCAGCACATTATGGGAGAATGATGAACGATACGAACAGACCTACTTCCAAACATATCCAGTAAGTATTGTTTAAAGCTACCTGCCTGCCCAAATGTGCATCCCCTAGCGCTACTTAAAGGCAGTGGACACTATTGGTAATGACTCAAAATAATTATCATCATAAAACCTTTCTTGGTTACGAGTAATGGGGAGAGGTTGATGGCATAAAACATTGTGAGAAACAGCTCCCTCTGAAGTGCCATAGTTTTCGAGAAAGAAGTAGTTTTCCACGAATTTGATTTCGAGACCTCAGATTTAGAACTTGAGGTCTCGAAATCAACCATCTAAACACACACAACTTCGTGTGACAAGGGTGTTTTTTTGTTTCATTATTATCTCGCAACTTCGATGACCGATTGAGCTCAAATTGTCACAGGTTTGTTATTGTATGCATATGTTGAGATACACCAACTGTGAAGGCTAGTCTTTGACCAGTACCAATAGTGTCCACTGCTTTTAAAGGAACGTTACAGAATTGGTAAGAAACAAAAATCATGAATCACAGATTTACATAAAACTTACACGGTCTAATGATGATGATAGTAGAAAACATACCTTGAAATATTTCTGTCTGGAATTTCATATTTGATGAGAAAAAAATAATCTAATTTCGCGTTTGGAGTTTATTGCTCATGTGAGCGTTTTATTCATTTTTGTTTTGGCATCGATGCAATGCAAAATTTGTGATTAGTTTTTCACTATTCTCTCGTGACCCAGATGGCCAATTGATCTTGAACTTCTACAGGTTTGTCAGTTTATGTATATGGTGGATTACATAAAGTGCTTACACTGCCAGCAACTTTTTTTGCTAGCAAAACCAATTCTGTAATGTTCCTTTAGCCTCCACCACAACCAGTAGTCCTGCATGTTGAGCCGTATGTTGGCGATCTCCCTATTTTGGCAATATCTTTGTTCAGGGGTGCCAGTCAGAAGCCATTCAACCGTTAACTGCCAGGTAGCCAGGGATCACACCGACTTTTCCTACCTGGGAAGCGGCAGCCAGGGGATCACCTTAAAGGGGATTTGACTTTTTGTTTCAGATATTGGTATAAACCACAAGGGAAACTGTGAGTAAATTTTAAGTGAACTGCCGTCGATTTCACGAAACTCTTCCTAACTTAGGGATAATTTTAGGACTTGGGTCCTTTAAGTTCCGTATCCATTGGCGTTACATGTAGGTCCCATTGAATCCCCATCCTAAGTTAGGACGAACTAGGAGATCAGATTAATCCTAGCGTTTTGTGAAATCGGCTGCTTGTAAATTTTACATTTTTGTCGTCTCAACATCTTTTAGGGCTATTATGACACGATGGATGCTGGGTATTATACAGCAGAGGGATACGTGTCTGTCCAATCCAGGGCTGATGATGTCATCAATGTAGCAGGCCATCGAATCTCAGCTGCCGCCATTGAAGAGGTAACGCTTATATTCACTTGAGACCCTCCTTTATCCTTCAAAATACTTCACTCTGTGGTGCACTAATCTTTATGTTCTTTTCACTCGCACCACTTACTCTAAGAACACAATCCGCTTCAATTCTTTGGTCCTTATGTGTGGAATGCCATAGATGGACGCATTAGATCTAAGCGGTCCGTGAGTCTTTTTAAGTCTGCTTTCAAACGTGACATTATCTCCCATTATGTATCCTAGCTTCCCATCCTATGTAATTGAACCACATCCATCTCTTCAATACTTGTCTTATTTATTTTTAGCTGAAACTGTTATTCCATCTTGGTGCTTTTATTACGAACTCGTTGTGTCATGTATTATGTTCATTTGTACTTTAATCTGTCTGTCTGTCTGGTTGTCTCGTTTTCTTGTCTGTCTGGCTGTTTTTTACAAGCTCATGCTTACCAAAACGGCCCCATACTTTATTTATTTATTTATGTTTACTCTGACTTAAAGATATGTTTTGCTTTACTCAGTATCTGTCGGTTTCTTTTATGAGAGTATGGAAATAAATGTATTCTTGAATTGAATTGAATTGAATTGAATTTACTCAACACCCATATTGTGTGGAATCGGGTAAGATTGGTATGCCTGGCCTCACACTAAAGCCCCTTTCACACGAGAACAAAAACTAATGACAATCGTTTGGGGTGCCAGTTGTCTGTTACAAAAGTTGCTTGTGATATTGTGACAATTATTTACTCGGTCACACACACACATTGCGTTCCTGATGTCCCTTGTTATGCGAGATCGCACTGCTGCTTATTTGTCAGTTGGTGCTTCGACAGTGTCCCGTTTAGTGTTACGCAATTGCATTTAAACATTGTAAAAACATTGTGAGAAACAGCTCCCTCTGAAGTAAATTCGTTTTTGACAAAAAAGGACGATGTAATTTCTCACTCAAATATTAAAAGACTGAAAGCCTTTTATTATGCAACCCAAAGCATACAAATTTGTGCAACAAGGGTGTTTTTTCTTTCATTATTCTCTTGCAAGTTCGATGACCAATTGAGTCAAAATTTTCAAAGGTTCCTTGTTTAATGCATGGCATATGTTGGGATACACCAAGTGAGAATACTGGTCTTTGACAACTACCAATAGTGTCCAGTGTCTTTAAAGCCAGTGGACACTATTGGTAATTGTCAAAGACCAGTCTTGTCACTTGGTGTATCTCAACATATGCATGAAATAACAAACCTGTGAAAATTTGAGCGCGATCGGTCGTCGGAGTTGCGAAGTTCTAAACTTGAGGTCTCGAAATCAAATTCGTGGAAAATTACTTCTTTCTCCAAAACTACGTCACTTCAGAGGAAGCCGTTTCTCACAATGTTTTATACCATCAACCTCTCCCCATTACTCATTACCAAGTAAGGTTTTATGCCAATAATTATTTTGAGTAATAACCAATAGTGTCCACTGCCTTTAAGTAAATTATTTGATTACCGGGTAAATGATTGACTAAATGACTGATTTGAATCTTTCTGTTTCTATTCAGGCCATCGTCGATCAAGGAGATATAGTTGAGTGTGCAGTCTTCCCAATGAAAGATAAACTCAAGGGATTGGTCCCAGTGGGACTCTGCGTTCCCAAAATGGGTCAGTTTTTGTCTTTGTACATACTAATAATAATAATAATATCAAAGTCTTATATAGTGCATGTATCTACCAAACAAGCTATTCAAGGCGCTGAGTATATACAAACTTTCAGAAAGATAGGTTATTACAGTGATGAATTCTGAGACCCAATTATTTAGCACCTTATAAGGGTTTACAAGGTGCTACGGCGCATTTAGCAGCCACAGCCTGGAACACCGGGGTGAACCCCTTCTCTTTTCGATAAGTGCACTGGGTTCTTTTACATACGTTACACAACACATGGGACCAACGGCTTTACATCCCATCTGAAGGACGAGGCAATGGTTCAGTGTCTTGCTTAAGGACACAAGTGTCACGGCTGGGGATTCGAACCCACACTCTGCTGATCAGAAACACCAGAGTTTGAATTCAGTACTCTTGACCGCTCGGCCGTGACACTTCCACATGGTCTTGTTTCCAAATCTAATTTGGCTTGTTTGTATAAAATGCAGAAGATGTTGTTTTACACATCTCAAAATTAGGATGATTTTTATGGTAGTCGTCATGGAAGCTATTGCCTCTGCTGCCTCGGGCCCAATTTCATAGAGCTGTTTAAGCACAAAAAGTAGCTAAGCATAATGAAATTATGCTTTCCAGAATGAGGTTACCATCCAAACCACCATGCCACAAGTGCAATTTGTGACTGGTATCCTGCTCATTTCTGCTTAAGCAGCTCTATGAAATAGGGCCAATGAAACGATCGTGTTGGTACAAAGGGTGGTCGTATTTCTCCGGCTTTTGTTAAAATACACTTCAATCTCAATAATGGTGCTATTCCCATTGTAGACATTGACAAATCTCGTGAGCAGATAGTCCAGGAGGTGATTGAGGCCGTGCGGCACGGTGTGGGGCCAGTGGCAGCTTTTAAACGGGCTGTTCTCATCAACAAATTACCCAAGACAAGATCGGGCAAGATTCCAAGAGCAACGGTTGCCGCTTTGGCGGATGGGGAGCCTTTCAACGTAAGTACACACAACGAGGATTTCAAATTTGCGATTGATTCTTAGTGCACGCTACTGTTCGGACGTTAACGTGTTTGGATGTAAATTTTTGGTTTTACCCATATACCCGTAATTCTAGCACTGTATACTCTATAATTACCTGAGCTCTGTGAAAAAAAACATATTACTCGGGTGGGCTCATTGTAAATAAATATATTAATTAAGTTATTATTATATTTATTCAGGAGAAACCATCGTCTTTTTTTTAATCCTATGTTCATTTTTTTCTTAGATTCCACCGACGATAGAAGATGCAACTGTCTATGACAATATCCGGGAAGAACTGGAAAAATCCGGTATCATCCGGCCCAAACCGGTCTAATCTAGTGATAGATGCTGTAAGTGTTCTGCTCTGCTCTTGTATTAATGTAATGTTAATGTACATTGAGTGTGTGAGAGAAAGCCACCAGGCAGCTTTGTTTTCTGTAATAGTACTTGGTTCTTATATTGCCCCCTTCCACAAAGAGCGCGTCCACCATTTTTACCATATTTGTGTCGTGTGCATAGAAATAATGTAGAACCCGGAGAACGCTGAGTGTCTCATTGTGTGTGCGGTTTCATTGTGAGACCATTTTTATGGATGTGCAATCATACGCCATTTTTGTTACGCGTGTATGGCAAAATATTTTGGCATACAATTTTGCCATACAATGACATCATCATTGACCAATGAACACATTAGAAACGGTCTATGTGTGCTAGCATCTTGCCATTTTGCCATATACGCGTCTCACACGCTGATAATTTTGCCATATGCTCGTATCGCGCGGTATCGGTACACTGCGTTCACAGACGACACAGAGGGTGGCCGAGCTCAGCGTTCTCCGGGTTCTATTTCTATGGTCGTGTGCGAGTGGGCACACTTATCCTAGTACCAAGGTCAAGGGGCTTTACCATAGTATAAGTTATCACACAAGCGCGAGTGGAATACGGAAAAATATAGCGCTTCTGCGTCCCATAGAGTTGGATATGAGACGCAGACGAGCTATATTTTCCGTATTTCCACGAGCGCGCGTGTGATAACGTATTTATCTTCAAGCAAACTTGGCGCGTGACATAGAACACACAAGATGCAGGTAGTGGTATTAGCCATGCAATATAGGTTTTTATCACCACTCCATTCTGTGAATCTGATTGGAGGATTAGCGCGTACTTGAAGATAATGTTCATTATAAGTCTACTACACACAGGGACATACTTTGTAGTACGCACAAAACATAGCTACCAGACCAGACTTGTACCTTGACTTCAGGCGGGGTGTCCTTGGATGCTCAAGGGCACGTAGGTTTGCTCTTCATGTATCTTACACCCACACGATGATGATGACCATTTGCTACAGTGATTTCGACTGATCCCTACTGAAATGTTGGGTATTCCGAGTGTATTGTTCTTGGCTCATGTTCCTATTTTTAGGGCGTGCGAACAGCGCACTCTGGCCAAGAACACACCGCCCGATCTCAGCTTGTCTGTACAAATGTAGTGTTGTAACTAGGGGGGTGGTGCGTGGTTATCTGTCCTCTCCTTCCACTTCTAGAACCCTGGTCAAAAACTGACTTGGTAACAAGCATTGGAGAGCTGTTGATAGTATAAAACACTGTGGGAAACGACTCCCTCTGAAGTAACGTAGTTTTTGAGAAAGGGGTAATTTCTCACTAAAATAATAAAAGACTTCTAGCTAGAAGTCTTTTATCCTTATCTGAAACCACACAATTTCGTACAACAAGGGTGTTTTTTCTTTCATCATTTTCTTGCAACTTCGATGACCAATTGAGCCCAAATTTTCACAGGTTTGTTATTTTATGGTTGTGATGGCATACACCAAGTGAGAAGACTGGTCTTTGACAACTACCAAACGTGTACCTTCCCTTTAATATGTGTTTTGAGTAATTACCAAACGTGTACCTTCCTTTAAGATAATGAACTTGGCTTAGTTTTAGATGGAAGCACATGTGATTAAAACTGTTTTATCAAAACAAGGAAGTAATATAATGTATGCAGATAAAATTTATTATCATTTGTTATGGGGTGCTACTGAAAATATGTGTAGTTTCAATCATGCCAGTGAAAACAGTGAAACAAAATTCAATACAACTTTCATTTTTAGAAATAGGAGCTGAGCAGTTTTTAGGTTTTAGGTACTTTTAATACGTCCACAGAATTACTTTGAAGGCAGTGGACACTATTGGTAATTGCTCAAAATAATTTTTAGCATAAAAACCTTCTTGGTGAAGAGTAATGGAGAGCTGTGAGAACTGGCTCCCTCTGAAGTAACGTAGTTTTTGAGAAAGAAGTAATTTTCCATGAGTTTGATTTTGAGACCTCAGAATAAGAATTTGAGGTCTCAAAATAAAGCATCTGAAAGCACACAACTTCGTGTGACAAGAGTTTTTTTTTTTTTCATTATTATCTCGCAACTTCAACGACCAATTGAGCTCTAATTTTCACAGGTTTGTTATTTTATGCATCATGTGTTGGGATATACCAAGTGAGACGACTGGTCTTTAACAATTACCAATGGTGACCAGTGCCTTCACTGGCCTATCAGGAACACAACCAAGAACTAATAGAAACTGAAATGTTTCGAGTGAAAGGTTAGCTGACGGTCTTAAAATTACTTTCGTTTCAGAGAGCCCCTTCCATTTTGGAATCTCCAGTCGGCAGAAGAAGAAAATTTTACAAGGAAACATAAGCAGAGGTCAGTTTCACTTTCTTATTATGGACTGAGGGCTGAAGGTTGTGTGTAACTTTCTTTAATGGATTTGGGTACCTTTGGTAACACAAAACACAATGTCCACAGATTTATATTAATTTAACACCAATTGAAGAAAATGATAGCAGAAAGCGTATTAGTTGCTGAGGTTCTGTAGTTTTTTTTGTAGAAATGAGTAATACAATGTCATGACAATCTGTTTTTACATGCTAAAATAATTTTCATCTCATGATAACTGAGACGCAAATCATTTTCATGACACTGGTTTACTCATTTCTCAAAAACTACAACACCTCAGCAAGTACTATTATAAAGGAAGCTTTCTACCATCATTATCTTCAAATAGCGTAAATTTTATGTTAATCTGTTGACATTGTGTTTGATGTCCTACAAAAAGTACCTAGACCCTTTAATTGAATGTATAACCACTTTAATTTTCATTTAATTGTACAGCTCTATGTACATAAATCATGCATTATGAATTGGAAAATATGTCATTTAATCCTTAAAGGCAGTGGACACTGGTAATTACTCAAAATAATTGTTAGCATAAAACTTATTTGGTAACAAGCAATGGAGAGCTGTTGATAGTATAAAACATTGTGAGAAACCGCTCCCTCTGAAGTAACGTAGTTTTGGAGAAAGAAGTAATTTTCGAGACCTCAGAATTAGATTTTGAGTTCCCGAAATCAAGCATCTGGAAAGCACACAACTTTGTGTGACAAGGGTGTTTTTTCCCATTATTATCTCGCAATTTCGGCGACCAATTGAGTTCAAATTTTCACAGGTTTGTTATTTTATGCATATGTTGAGATACACCATGTGAGAAGACTGGTCTTTGACAATTACCAAAGGTGTCCAGTGTCTTTAAAGGCACTGGACACCTATGATCTTTGTCAAAGACCAGTATTCTCACTTGTTGTGTCCCAACATATGCATAACATAACAAATCTGTGAAAATTTGGACTAATTTGGTCGTGGAGGTTGCAAGAGAATAATATAAGAAAAAACACCCTTGTTGCACAAAATTGTGTGCTTTCAGATGCCTGTTACAGGCTTCAAGTCTGAAGTCTTTTAATATTTGAGTGAGAGTTTGCCTCTTTCTCAAAAACTATGTCACTTCAGAGGGAGCCGTTTCTCACAATGTTTCATGTCACCAAAAGCTCTCCATTGCTCATTATAGAGTAAGCTTTTATGCTTACAATTATTTTGATTTATTACCAAATACCAATAGCGTCCAGTGCTTTTAAACAATGAACCATTTGCGAGGTAGATTTGAATAAAGTCTGGCACAATGACTTCCTTAGTCAAAAGTAACCACTTATATAAAGTTTAAGTTCCTCAGACTATCGAGAAGGTTGCTATGTGAATCGTTTCAGGCAAGCTTTTGTATAGCAACCTCCAGATGAGCAAAGCCTTGAACCATCTACACATTCATTCAAAATTGTATATGGGTGTTCGCTGTATTTTACGCAAAAGCTTGCCCCGAATCATGGGATGTAGCAACTGTCTCGATAGTCTGAGGAATTTAAATTTAAAGGCACTGGACACCTTTTCGTAATTGTAAAAACCAGTTTTCTCACTTGGCGTATCTCAACATATGCATAAAATTAAAAAAACTGTGAAAAGTATCGAGAGAATAATGGAAGAAAAACACCTTTGTCGCACAAGTTTTGTGCTTTCAGATGCCTGAATTCGAGACCTCAGCTGAGGTCTCAAATTTAGTTCAAAATATTTTAGTGAGAAATTACTTCTTTTCCAAAAACTACGTTACTTCAGAGGGAGCCAGTTCTCAATATGTTTTGTTTTACTATCAACAGCTCTCCATTGCTTGTTACCAAGTAAGTTTTAATTATTAAAATTATTTTGAGTATTTACCAACAGTGTCAAGTGCCTTTAAACAGTAAGTTGAGACTTTAGCAAGTCATTGTACCAGACATTATTCAAATCTACCTCGCAAATGGCTCATTGAGTCACCAAAAGTTGTTTACATCAAAACAATTTGGCGACCTTAAAGATAAAAAAAAATATATGATGAACTATTATTAATAATTATGAATGTTTATTGAAATCAGTTTTCAAAATTTCCGCATTACAATTTAATCATGTGTCAAGATTTGTTGCTGTTTGTCCAAACCATTTCTCGGTGTTTTGTAATTTCTGATCACTCATCTTTTGTTTTAAAGATTAAAATTTTGCAGTTATGAGTATATTTTTTTGAAATTGTACAAAACTGCTTTTAACTGTTTGAGATATCAAATTGTATTTTTATGTAATTTCCAAATATTGGAGTAACAGATGTGTTACTAATTTTTAATTTTTTTAATTATATATAATCACAATTTACGAAGAATTCTCTTTTGAAATTACGTTTTTAAATGCATATTTTAGATTCCAATAATACTCTATTGAAAAAAGTACTGAACTAAATTTAAATCACCTTGGTACGTGTCTCCTTGCAGCAAACTGACTCTTTTTGTTAAAAAGAGCTTTTTGTTCTCATCAGAAATGCATAGAAGTGTGGAAGTGTCGTGGCCGAGCGGTTAAGAGCACTGAATTCAAACTCTGGTGTTTCTGATCAGCAGAGTGTGGGTTCGAATCCCCAGCCGTGACACTTGTGTCCTTAAGCAAGACACTTAACCATTGCTTCGTCCTTCGGATGGAACGTTAAGCCATTGGTCCCATGTGTTATGTAACGCATGTAAAAGAACCCAGTGCACTTATCGAAAAGAGAAGGGGTTCGCCCCGGTGTTCCTGGTCCGATCGGCAGCAAATTGCCCAACAGCATCTTTTAAAGCATTACAGGGTGCTATCAGAATTAGGTCTCATAATTCAAACAGGGTCCCACATCTGGCAGGAAATACTGTATGTTACAGCGCCAAGAGTGTCACTGGGTGACGGACATGTGCGCTTTATAAGAAGCCACAATTATTATTATTATTATTATTATTATTATTATTATTATTATTATTATTATTATTATTATTATTATTATTATTATTATTATTATTATTATTATTATTATTATTATTATTATAGACTGTTCTGTCTTTTAAAGGGTCTTGGTATTTTTTGTAGGACACAAAACACAATATCCACAGATTTACATTAATCTTGCACAATTTGAAGATCATGATGTTAGAAAGCTTCTCTTGAAGTATTACCTGCTCAGGTGCTGTAGTTTTCACAGAAAAGGATTTTAGCATGTAAAATGTATTTTCATGACATTTTTTTACTCATTTCTCAAAAACTACAGCACCTCAGCTAGTAATATTTTACAGGGAGCATTCTTCTATCAATATCTTCAAACTAGATAAGTTTAATGTAAACTTGTGGACATTGTTTTGTGTTACAAAAAGTACCCAAATCCTTTAAAAGGGTCTAAAGAAGCGCCAAGTTATAATACCAGATTATCCACCAGAAGCCCAAAGTTATTAGGACTTGCTGTTTTTTAGCTTGTTGTCCTTCTAAGAAGTCTAAATACTCGCCTTTATGAACACTTTTGCAAAGGTATGTTCTCAAACATGTTTTTCTTCAGGTAGCTAGCTTTTGAACTACATATCTGCACCTTTTTCTATAAAAGCTACCATAGTTAGGCACAAACAACTCAAAATTTGAGGCAATTTTCTTGCATTCTTGTATGCACATATACATGTAGTGTTCGTAGTTACTAGTATTTTTTATTTTTGTTTTGGGACAAATACACGGACTGGCATCAACTTCCCTGTGTTTGTTCTGACCACCTTGATCGGGTCAGATCCAGTTCCATCCGGATACTGAGGCACGGTCATGTCTTCATAACCTGGCATGTTATCTGGAGTTACAATTGGGTAACTGTGCTGGTCAGATCTGGTTCTAGCTGGATTCTTGACCCTATTCATGTCTTCATAATTTGTCATGTCATCAGTTTTGCATGGTGGTGTGCCATGTGTTGGCAAGACTTTGAACTGGTTCATCCTGGCTTCGTTTGGATAGTCCAAGTTCCTGACTTCTCCTGAAGCGATCGTGTCGTATTCTGAAGCAGGTTTGAAATATTCTCGGGGCGGTATGGGCGGTACTGCCGGTACTTTCTTTTTAGAAGCTGGTTTGAAATCTCTTGCCTCTTTTACGTGATGCTCAGGAACAGTAACGTTGTCATAGCTTACCATGTCATCAGTTGCCACATGGGATCTTTCTGGATTCCGAGGAGGAATAACTGGTGATTGCCTTCCCTGAACCGGCTGGAACTGGTCAGTTCTAGTTGTAGTGTGGTGGTCAGCAAAAGGTCGCACTTCATCACAAGGTGGTATCGTTGGTAATTTCTTGCCTTTGGTCTGTCCAGTGAGATTTACTGGGATGCTGATGTCTTCATAGTTGTCTTCAGGTGCTGCATCAGGATATCGTGGTGGAATTACTAGAGCTTTGGGAACCGATTTAGCGTGTTCTATTCTGGTCGAAGGCTCAGATGTGTTGAAAGCATCTTTGGTGTACGCAAATGCTGTGCGGGGATTGTCAACACCACGAGAAGGTATAGCTGGTAACTTTTTCTGGCGTATTGGTTTTCTAGTTCCAATATGAGACTCGGGTTTAGTGACGTCTTCGTAGGTCGTCATTTCATCGGTCACAGTCCGAGTAACGTTTGGCATTTCCTTCCTGGAAACCGGTTTTAACTGATCCATTCTGGCGCAATCTGGATCACATGGAGTTGTAACATCTTCGTAAGTAACCATGTCATCTGTTGGGAGGCGATAGTCCATGTTTTTTCGAGTTGGAATTTGGGGAACAGTTTTTGTTTTGGAAACCAGTTTGAATTGTTCACTAGTTGTACCATGTGGATACTCGGGTATGCTGACATCCTCATAGCTGACCATGTCATCGACTGCTGCCTGTTGTTTAGTTGGTGATGCCCGTGGAGGAAAAGATGGTATCTTTTTCACTTTGGGAACTGGTTTGAGCCGGTCGGTTCCGGTCACTTTGGGAACTGGTTTGAGCTGGGCGGTTCCGGTTCTGTACACTGGTGTACTGGCATTGCCATAGCATTCCTTGTCATCCGTTTGTGCAGAGGGTAACACAAAGGGTAGAAGATTTGGCAAATTCTTGGTTAGGGCCAGTGTGATCAGGTTTGCGACTTGCTTCTGAAATGTGCAGATGTCTTCGTAGCATTCCATATCTGCAGTTATCGCGCATGGTTTTGTATCTTTTGGTAAGGATTTATTTGGAGAGAGTTTTGCATCAGGTTGAGCGCCAACTTCATACATCGAAGTGTCTTCATAGCTTATCATGTCATCTATTAAAAAAGACCAAGTTCGAGATTGTGAGTCATTTATTTATTTAAAGGCGCGGTACACATTTGGTAATTGTCAACGACCAGTGTTCTCACTTGGTGTATTCCATCATAAACATAAAATAACAAGCCTGTAAATCACCAGTTCTTTTCAGAACCAACAATCATTAAAAGAGATATTCACATGAAGTTACCGCAAACCACTCTTGGTTGTACATCCACCATGCAAAGTTTCAAATTCTCGGTAGTGGCCAAAATTCTCGGTAGTGGCCAAGTTCTGCTTACATTATTTATATGTTTTTAAAAAGCTGCAGATGAACTCCTCAGAGTTACCAGAAATGCTCGAATATGAGGAAAGTACATTAATAACACTGATGACTCTTGATTTTTGTAGCAAACAACTTATTACTTCATACTTACCTCCATCTGTGACGTCATGATCATGCCTTTAAACAACAGCCTTCCATTCGTTCGAAATAATGGAGTGTTGGAACAATACAGTATGAAGTCGCAGGTGAAGGTTAAAGACAATGGGCACTATTGGTAAATGTCAAAGACCAGTCTTCCCACTTGCTGTATCTCAACATATGCATAAAATAACAAACCTGTGAAAATTTGAGCTCAATTGGTCGTCGAAGTTGCGAGATAATAATGAAAGAAAAAACAACCTTGTCACACAGAGTTGTGTGCTTTCAGATGCTTGATTTCGAGACCTCAAGTTCTAAATCTGAGGTCTCGAAATCAATTTTGTGGAAAATTACTTCTTTCTTGAAAACTACTCCACTTCAGAGGGAGCCGTTTCTCACAATGTTCTATACTACTAACCTCTCCCCATTACTCGTTACCAAGTAAGGTTTTGTGCTAATAATTATTTTGAGTAATTACCAAAAGTGTCCACTGCCTTTAAAGCACGATTCATATTAACTTCCTGCAAATGCGATAAGAATTTGTTCCGCCAGATTTGCAAGGAATAATTCGCTTCAGTTGACTTGTGTTCAACTCCCGCGAAACATTCGCTGCGAAAACAGCCATGTGACATCAAAACGCTTTACAATCGCAGGAAGTATGAACCGGGTGCCCTCGGTTTATGCGCCATTCCTGGGACAATTCCAACCCCGCCTGAAGCACTATCCTATTTATAATCACCTGTACTGTGTTGAGACTTACTGGACCGGTTCCATGTAGTTCCAGCACCTATACCTGGCAATCCAACTGCAACATCATTCCCATTTACTCCTTGAGCTTCCGTGCAAAATTTGGATCTCGATGGGATGAGTGGCTGTTTTGATACTGTGGCTAAAAGTTGGCAAAAAAGAAAATTTCTTGTAGTTTATGATAAAAGAGAAACAGAGTTTCATTTTGACCAAAAGGAGGACAAACTGGAGAATGGAGAATGTCTAGAAGCTTTTCGAGTTTGTTCACCAAAAAGTCATTCTGTTTTTTACAAGAACTGGTATTAACGCCACTCTCCTGAAAACATCGCTCTCTGATTTTCACATTTTCAAAAAAAACTTGAAGACTAATGAAGCTGAAACTTCTCAGGTAAATTATGTTACATGTATACATCTTCATTCACAGTTAGTAGGATCCATGTCTTTGCCAAAAACTTGATCTACTACAAAAGGTATCAAAACCCTTTAACTGCTTTATAGGATCTTTTATAAGCTGTGTAAAGATAATTTATTCTGATAATATTATGTTACACGGTGGCTTGTAGCAGTATGGACCGATCCGGCCTGTCAATCAAGCTGTGCGCGTTCACCCATTTGACCAATGCAGCAATGATTGTGGTCGAACAAACTCGGTCATGCGTGCGCGTATATTTGGCACGCGCAACAGAATCGTGCAGAATGTCATTGGGAGTGCTCGTACACGTGTCTTGCTCACGTGCGCGATGGGCGGAGCTTAGTGGAAAGCCGGAACGGTCCATTGGGGAAGTGTCTGTAGTTTACTACCTAAAAACCTTGTATTCCTCCACTTACTTTGGGTGAGTTTTGCCAGAAGGTCCTTAGACAGTTGCTTTCGGTGCTCTCCATACTGTTGCTCTCCAGATGCATCGGCCATTGTGAGCACTTTCTCTTGATTAAAGCAGCCATCGATGTCATCATAGATGGCCTCCTGGGTTGAATCATCAAGAGGGAGACTGTCTTGCCTTGGTCGTCTCTCCAGGTCATCTTGTCTTGGTCGTCTCTCCAGGGCGTCTTGTCTTGGTTGTCTCTCTAGGTCCTCCTTGGGCTTCTTCTTCAGGTTCCTCTTGACAACTTTGTGGAGTTTCTTTAGTTTTGTTTGAAATGAAGGGGCATCTTGCAGTGCAATGCCTTGGGTACTTTCATCTGGGCTGTTGTCCTCAAGATCTGAATCAGTGTCTCGTTGCAGGTTCTCAGGAGCTCTGTAATCCTGATTTGGGTGCACAAGTGGGATTACCGAAGTGTTATACGTTCTTTTATGTTCATTCTGCTTTTCTGTTGACATATCTTTGATGGAAATCAGTGATTTTGAATGTGATTTAGAGTCAACCAATGAGGTATCTCGCACTGTGACATTGGGAGGTCGTCTCGAAGCACCTTTTCCTTTCTTCATCATAAAAGAAGAAGACCGAGCGGGTGGAACTGGTATTTTAGTTTTTTGACAATCGCTTTTCAGTCTTGCACTTTGTGATGATTGTCCATGATGAATGGGTAATTGCACCTTTTTTCTATTAGGCTGAAGATATGGGTTTTCTTCTTCGGGAGTGATGTCATGGGACATGGCACCTGACACCATAATGGCTGGTACCCTGGAATTCTTGGATTGTTCAGGTTCTTGCGGAGTAGACTCTTTAACACACGAGGCTACATTGTGCTCATCGTATGAGAATCCTTTTGGACTTGTCGTTGGGCTTATGATCTTTTCAGATCTTTGACTCCCGAAGTCATAATCCCGTTGAGAAGGAGGTTCGTCTTGGTGATCACCTGGCACTTCAGTGGGTCCCGTCCAACCGGTTTGCTCTTCCTTATCATGATCACCTCTTGAAATCTGTTTTGCGGACAATCTGGGACTAGGGATCAAGCTCTTTCCTTTGTTAAGCTTCTCTCCTAGGTTTAAACATCTAGATGGAGTTTGAACCTCAGTTTTCTGGGAGACACTTCTTCCAGGAGATTGGCTGTGGTTGTCATCATCAATTATCTCATAGATCTTCAGATGTGTAGACGAAGTGAGTCCTTGATTTTGATTCTCTGTAAGCCTGAGCTCTTTGACCATAATGGATTGGAGTTCTGGCCATTTCATTTCTCTGAAGAGATCCAAGAGTCTACGAAGTGCCTCACGTGGTGCAACGATGGCCACCTGCAGCATCAAGAGAGGAAAATTATCATGTGACAAAAATGCGCATCCTCTGTCGGGTTATCTTGTTAAGTTTGTAACATTACGTTACGCTACGATACGTTAGGTTAGGTTACATTTCACCATGTTACGCTGTGTTACACTACGTTGTGTTACGTTGCGTTACAATAAAAAATGCCCTCTGTTGGGTTACCTTGTTACGTTTTGTAACAGTACGTTACGCTATGATACGTTAGGTTAAAAGGTTACATTATGTTACGTTGTATTGCGTTTTGTTACATTAGAGTATAGGATGTCATGGACCAAGATTAACCGTAAAGTAGATATGTGTATTGATGAGTATCTTATAGGCTTAGGACTTTGGGTTTAGTTTCTGGCTTACCTGTTGGCCTAGGTACCAATTAATCAAAGCCTCCCCAGGGCAGAGGTACCTCTCACTCAGACAGCAGATGTTTGGAGCAGAGAGTCCCATGTTCTTAGCTAGGAGCTTCCAGCAACGGCCAGAGATGTCGCTCACCTTAAGAAGAAACAGTACAGAAGATAGGGTGAGGTGCTTTTAAACGCACTGGATACTATTGATAATTACTCAAAATAATTGCTAGAAGAAGAACTTACTTGGCAACCAGGCTGTTGGCAACGAGCAATGGAGAGCTGTTGATAGTTTAAACGTTGTGAGAAACGGCTCCCTCTGCAGTAACAGTTTTCTTTTACAAAGAGGTAATTTTTCACTCAAAATATTTTAATCTGATAAAAGACTTCAGGCCTGAAGCTCTTTTTAGGCATCTAAAAGTACCCAAATTTGTGTAAACAAGGGTGTTTTATCTTTCATTATTCTCTTGCAACTTCGTTGATCTATTGTTTCAAAATGTCTAGAGGTTTGTTGCTGTATGCATTATGTTGGCATGGGATACACCAAGTGAGAGTACTGGTCTTTAACAATTAGGCCTACCAAACGTGTCTAGTTCCTTTAATGAGTATTTGATCAAACATTAAAAGCCACAGAGCTGATAGAAAGTTTACGTAGTTACTGCTACAAGATTGACAAAAAGTGCCAAACTTCAGTTACTTGTTTCAAAGCACTTGATTTTTCTCGAGGTTTTGGTACAAATAATTTCTAGTTAACTGTTTATGAAGAATAATTTGATTAGAGGAGTTGGCCCTAGCTTTCGATCCAAACCAGACCTTTGTCAGAGGCATAAACAAAAACAAAAACATATTCATTTATAGCAAAAAGAGGAGCAAAAGATAATGATGGAAGGTATCAGAAAAAGGCGGGAAAACTTTAATGTAACGCGGGAAACATGAAAGGGTAGGATTAGAGGGCAAGCTGCATTACGATAAAGAAACAAACACTAGAAAGTTATAGAACTTACAGGATCTAAGATAGGATAATGATGTTATAATTTAGAAAAGTTTGCGGTAACACCATGTAATAACAATCTCTCAATGAGTTGGGGTGGTTCTGAAAAGAACCGTTGGATTAACTCGACGTTTCGATCAGTATGCTCTGATCGTCTTCTGGAGAATGAGAGATTGTTATTACATGGTGTTACCGCAAACTTTTCTATATCTTACTTCCACCATGCAAAGTTTCAAATCCTACTGATGTTATAATAATAATGTATTATAAATAACAATTGTCTAAACAAATTGTCTTAATGGTCTAAAAAGATGTCTCCGTCTAACTAATGATCACTTTACCTCTAAGTGAAGAGCCAACTCCCCAAGTATTTTGTATCTCAGGCAAGCGGGTGGTTTAACGATGGGCGTCACAGGGAATGATCTGATGGGTGCTTTGAGGCCCTTTCCAGGGGAAGGTTCGTCCTGCAGCCCCGGTAAAGCGCCAGAATCCTTGAGTTGTGTTCGTGGAGGGACTGAGGGTTTATCAGGCTATTGAGAATGGATATTAATACCAACATTTTACTTTGGTTTTTTTAAAGGCAGTGGACACTATTGGTAATTGTCAAAGACTAGCCTTCACAGTTAATGTGTCTCAACATGTGCATAAAATAACTAACCTGTGAAAATTTGAGCTCAATCGGTCATTAAAGTTGCGAGATAATAATGAAAGAAGAAAACACCCTTGTCACACGAAGTTGTGTGCGTTTAGATGGTTGATTTCGAGACCTCACATGTTCTAAATCTGAGGTCTCGAAATCAAATTCGCTGAAAATTACTTCTTTCTCGAAAACTATGGCACTTCAGAGGGAGCTGTTTCTCATAATGTTTTATACTATCAACCTCTCCCCATTACTCGTCACCAAGAAAGGTTTTATGCTAATAATTATTTTGAGTATTGACCAATAGTGTCCACTGCGAAACAAACATCCATTTGGTTACACACCACGACTTCACGAGTGACGACACGGCATGCATTTATTATGACATCAAAACTGTTATTTTTGTTAGATTTTTAAAAATAATTGTTGTCTTGCCTCAATCAACTGTAAACAATTTATATAGCGCCTAAATCAAAGGTTTGCTTAAAGGAACACGTTGCCTTGGATCGGACGAGTTAGTCTATAAAAAGCGTTGAAAACCGTTTGTTATGAAATGCATGTATGGATAGAAAGATATTGTCAAAGTAGAATACAATGATCCACACGAGTATCACTCAATATTGCACGGTTTTAATTTCACGTCGCGAACTAACACGGTCGGCAATTTATGGAAGTCAAATTTGACTCCCATAAATGGCCGACCGTGTTTAGTCGACGAGGTAAAAGGAAAACCAAGCAATTTCGAGGCATATTTGTGTAGATCATTGTATTCTACTTTGACAACATCTTTCTATCCATATCAATTTTATAACAAATTGTTACAAACGCTTTTCACAAAGGCCAACTCGTCCGATCCAAGGCAACGTGTGAAGTTTATTCCAGGGTTATTCCAAAGTTGTACGTGGTTAACAGGAACTCTATTTGACTTGTCCAAAATAGAATGAAAGCAAAACGATAGCGGTAATTGGCTTTCGCTTTCAAGTGAACAACTCTATGAGTAGGCCCTATAATATTTCATTGGAAATGCATATTTAAAGCATTTTCCTATAACTTTTCTAAGATAAAATATATATATAGGATTTGAGGCATTGCATGGTGAGGTATAAATGTATATTTGTGTGTATCTACTTGCCAGGTAGAGTTGTTCTTAGGGAACTGTCTTGCTTTATTCTACTGCCGCGGAGTAGATAATCGGAGGTTCGGGAGACTTCTCAGTTCTGAAAAGAACTGTCCAGCTTTATTAACTAAGACCATGCAGGGCGGATGGTATAGAAAATAGACTGGACTACTGCTTTAGCTTATAGGATCGTAATTAACTGTACTGCTGCGGAGTCAGTTCTGAATTGGTCTCAACGTTTCGACTGTCTTGCTCTAGTCCGCGGCAGTAGAATAAGCAAGACAGTTCCCTAAGAACAATTCTATACTTGCAAGTAGATACACACATGGTGTTACCGCAAACCAAATATACATAAAATATATAGCAAAAAAACGTACATCACAAACCGCTTGCTGATTGGTTGCAACGCCTTCAACTATTGCCACCAACTGTATGGTATCACCCTCGTTCTCATCATCTTCGTCCCCACCGTCTTGTGAGACCTCAATGGTGCATGCTGCTACATGAGGGGTATTGGTTGCCCCCGGACCCCCGACACGATATAGGGCGAACGTACAGGATGGGAAATGACCACCTTTGCGGTTTTGTGAGAGGATGTGCTCCACCGTAAAATTCTGAAAACGGGAAAATATTTATAATATTGAAAATGTTGATCGTTGAAATCATTTTCTTAACGGAAGAAAAAACTCGCCTAAGACCACAGATTTACAGAAGACTTACACGACGGTCTTATGATGCTGATTGAAGAAAACATCCCTTGAAATATTTATGTTTGAAATGTCATATTTACTTTGTTTCCCCATTTGGAGTTTATCGCTCAAAGAACGTTTAAAGGCAGTGGACACTATTGGTAATTACTCAAAATATTTATTAGCATAAAACCTTACTTGGTAACGAGTAATGGGGAGAGGTTGATAGTATAAAACATTGTGAGAAACAGCTCCCTCTAAAAGTGACGTACTTTTCGAAAAGAAGTAATTTTCCACGAATTTGATTTCGGGACCGGGACCTCAGATTTAGAATTCGAGGTCTTGAAATCAAGCATGTGAAAGCACACAACTTCGTGAGACAAGGGTGTTTTTTCTTTCATTAATATCTCGCAACTTCGACGACCGATTGAGCTCAAATTTTCACAGGTATGTTATTTAATGAATATGTTGAGATACACAAACTGTGAAGACTAGTCTTTGACAATTACCTATAGTGTCCAATGTCTTTAAATCGGCAATTTTTTTTGTCGATGTTCACAAAATATTTGACAAAGTGTCGGCTTCTGACACCACACGCCTATACCGAACACTCAATTAACCATCAGAACACTTTCATCTGCTCACAACCGGACTTTCTCCTTAGTTGCTCCCCGAATGTGGAACAACCTCCCAGTACGCATCAGAAATGGTAACTCTTTGACATTGTTCAAAAAATATCTCAAAACTTGTTTGTATTAGATGTAGTGTGTTTAGTTCAGTGTTTAGTTCCACTGGTTTTGCTCTTTTCAGTGCTTTGATATCGATGGACGGCGCTTTACAAATGCTCTGTTGTATGTATGTATGTATATAAAGTCTGTTCCCACTCCCTACTTGTTCTTTTCAGAACAATTTCTGAACATCCTTTGTCCTCACCACTCCACTCCTATTGGTTCATAGCCACCAATTGTTTCTGAAATAGAAACTTTGATTGGCTGTAATTTCCCGCTTCTTTCTGGATCCTTCCCTTAATCCCTTACCCCTCTCTTTTTCTATAAATGGATATGTATTTGTTTGTACTTATTTTATGCCTCTTAAGAAGGTCCGGTTTGGATCGAAAGCTAAGGCCATCTACCCTACTCATTATATGAAGTATGTTTTATATACATGTATTGTGCATTATTTGCAATGCGTGATTGTAGGCCAATTCCGTATTATATTTTACGTTTCCGCCTTAATTTCGAAAAAATGTTCCATGCTAACAACAAACAAAAGTGAAAGTTTGTATCATTGTTGCTCAAAGGGTTATAAGGAATCAAAACTGAAAAAGGAACTAGTTGCAATACGTGTTTATAGTATTGAGTCACATTGAGAGCAAGATCAGGGTTCAATACCATGCTTCCTTTGGGAATGTGCTTTCACGGAGCATGCACAAAAAACCATTGCCCGGGTTGGCCTGTGGGTTTTTTTCCCTTCATTTTACCCCTGTGGACTCCGGTTCAAACCCGTAATATGCCTGAAATTAGTACTTAGTATTTAATAGATGTTAAATTTGCATCGGGGATAAAGAATATTAATTTTTAGTTTTTACCCATATACACCGATGTGTGTAGCACTGTATACTCAGTACTTTCCCGAGTCCTGTGAAAAAAAATCACAGGAATTTTTTACTCGGGTGGGATTCGAACCCACGACCTGACTGCTCTGGAATTGCAAAGGTCGTGGGTTCGAATCCCACCCGAGTAAAAAATGCCTGTGATTTTTTTCACAGGACTCGGGAAAGTACTGAGTATACAGTGCTACACACATCGGTGTATATGGGTAAAAACCACAAATTAATAGTACTTAGTACTTAGAAGTGCTAACACACATCGGTGTAATGGTCAAACTAAAATGAGTACAATGTACTCTTTTTCCCCGATGCAAATTTAACATCTATTAAAAAAAAAATAGATCCGGGTTAACTGAAACCCGGAAGATGTTAAGTGATTTGGTAAGCGGAATGGCTTCACACTTAAAGGCACTGACGCCTTTGGTAATAGTGACCCACTCTGTCAAAATGAATCACATGTCGCCCAATGCAATATTAAGTTATGGACAGTTTAACGTGGAAAATGAAAAGAAAAAAAAATATTTTTCTTTTAAAGATCTTTAGTTGCATGGTTACCCTTTAGAACACTTACTTTTAGGCAATAAAGCTATAAATACAGCAATTTTGTGATCATACTTATGCCTAATTTGTATCCTTTTGCACACAATGGTAGTTTAAAATATCATTTTACTTGTAATTCGTTTTTCACAAAAAATGGTGCAGTGGCTAATTTCAAACGGGAGTAACTCAGCAACGCGATACACCCCAAAGATTAGACACATACCAAATTACTGCTGCTGATGTGTTCTTTCCAGCCATGCATCTAACTCAATTCCTGAAATTGTCTACATCTGACTAATTTTCACAGAGCGGGTCACAATTGTCAAAGACTTGGTGTATCACAACATATGCATAATTGTTTCTCACAATGTTTTATACTATCAACGGCTCTCTATTGCTTGCTACCAAGGAATTGTTTTATGCTAATAATTATTTTGAGTAGCATAATTACTAAAGTCATACACCGACAGACTTTGTACTTGGACTTCTTTATCAAGTCGCCGTAACTGTTTGATGACCTCATTTATTGTTAAGTGTCTTTTTAAAACAATTAAATGTGAATCTGTTAATAGAAACATTGTTGTTATGATAGCGCTTGCTAATTATTTTGAGTAATTACCAAGTGTCCACCCTGCCTTTAACAATTATTTTGAATAATTATCAATAGTGTCCAGTGCCTTTAAAGGGACTCTTATACTCAGAATAAACTCTGACCTCTTTGTCTTTTGATAGAAGGTTCCATCCTGGTATGACATTGATGACTGTTACCCATACTGCTTTGCGGTATCTGTTGATAACCATGACCCTAACCCGGTCCAACTTGGAGAAACCATCCCGTTGCTCCTCACACATTATCCTCTATAAATAATAATAAAAACAATATCGAAGTCTTATATAGCGCACTTATCTACCAAACAAAGTACTCAAGGCGCTGAGTACATACAAACTCTCAGAAAGATAGGTAATTGCGGTGATGAATTCTGAGACCCAATTATTTAGCACCTTATAAGGGTTTACAAGGTGCTACGGCGCATACAGCATGCAGCCACAGCCAGGAACACCAGGGCAAACCCCTTCTGTTTCCGATAAGTTCACTGGGTTATTTTACATGCGTTAACACAACACATGGACCAACGGCTTCACGTCCCATCCGAAGGACGAAGCATTGGTTAAGTGTCTTGCTTAAGAACACAAGTGTCACGGCTATAGGGGATTCGAACCCACACTCTGCTCTTAAATGCTCGGCCACGACACTTCCATAAGACGAACTGGAATTCGTTCAAGTACAAGACGAAACCAAAACCCAGATAAGGAGTTAGGAAGAAAGGAGGCGAAAGGGGGAAAAGGGTCCAACAGTAGACCTTTATCACGGTGCAGCCATCTTGAATTTATCCCATTGATATCAATGTTGCCAAACCGAAGCTGGAAGAACAAAATAGTCTGGTTCCTATTTGCAAAATTAGTGTTAGCAATCATTATTGTTATTCGATACGAGGAACATAACCAAGATGGAGACAGCATGATAAAGGTCTATAGACACCCGAAATCTGGCACCTGAGACCAAGAACCAAGAGCCTCTGTCGTGTGAAAAGGTCTTAAGGGTCATGTCATCCCAAAGTAATCTATCCACATTTGAGTGTTCTCATAATTTTTTGGAAGACACTGTTTGAAAAATTACCCGTGTTATGTTGAATGAACTGCAGTTGGTTGCCTCTTTCCCTGCAAACATTGCCTCGTGTGACAAGGCCAATACTTGCCTAATTTTCTTTCCTTTTATTTAAAGCCTTTGAGATGATTTTTGTTTGAGGTAAAAATGTACCTGGGTTGGCCTAGATCGCATCAGACAGAATCTACTAACGCAAAACTTCAAGGGGCCCTTAAGCGGCCCGGTCCTCAAACCATACTGGCTGAGCGCTTGCCTCGAGTTATGCTTTTTTGCAGATTGCAAAAATACTTTGACGTTTGAGACTCTTTGGTTTTGGTCAGATGGAAGTCAGGTTGGCTCTAGGGGATTCTTCCCTTGGCTGTACTCTTTGGAAATGAAATTTCTACATGATAGTTTTATTGTATACACCTTCATTTATATAGGATTAAAACAATCGATCGGTTCCAAGAGACAGCTTTGCCTTTAAAGGAAACATGCGTGAATTTGAACGTTTGTGCGGAAAAAACACAAATTATATAAAATAAAACAAAATTCCAGAAAGATATTGAAAATAACTACAAATATTTACCTTCGTTTCCAAATCACTGTCCTTCCAAAATATAACTCTTATCTGAGCACTCCCCGTCCCTGCTATTTGCCGACCAAACACGCCAACCCGAAGGCTTACGGACTCATCCGAAGACGGGTTCGGATAGTGAGATCGGGAACCCTCGGCCCGTCGTTCGGCCTTCGAGATGACAGTGAAGTGTGCTAATTGGTTGACCATCAGGGTACAACGGTTGTCTTGAATGGAGTAGAAACAGTCAAGGATGTTGTCCATAACCTGTTGTTTGGGTTTGTCGTCTGTCGACATCCCGTACTCCCAGATAATGACCTGTTGATCGACAGAGTTATCTTGGCCATGTGTCGACACTGGAAAAGACAGAACAACATCGCTAGAGAATTTGTGTCCAGTTCTACCACAAACGATGGTAGAGCTTATAACCTCCTCACCATTCTCAAAGACTAGAATCTCTTGGGTGGATTCGGGAAGGACGTAAACAAAGATAGGCTCTTGCTCGTCTCCCACGATCGCATGAGGGGTAACGTAGAGCGATACTTTGTGGGCAGGCAGGGGGAGATAACCCCCACGGTGGTCGAACATCCCACACGCGAAACGATCGGAGGTGAAGATCAGACGCCCATTAGCTACCTGCTTAGCGTATCGCTCCATGGTATCCCCGCACTGCTGGAAGATACCACCCAAGACCGGGTCGACAGTCTCCAGCTCCCTGAGAAACCCCGTGGTCAACGACCTGGAGGTTGGGTGCCTTACAGCTCCAGAGAACGGCACTGTGATTTGCCTCGAAGGCCCCAGTCTTCGGTCCTTCTGAAACCTCGGTATCGGTATTTGACCCCTGCTTCGCGGGTCGGCTTCGGCTGTCGAGCTGTTGGTCAGTCTCACACTGGGGATGGGGATTACAAAATTCATCCTGCTTTCAAGGATGCCTTGAAGGTTCCCCATGGTTGTTGGTGGATCAAATTCAGATCTCCTTTGTGGACGAGGAGAATTGGCATTGACTTTACCCTCTCGTTTTGGCGTCCTTGGCTTTATTCCTACTGGTGGCACCTGAGGTGGCAGACCTTCCCGCCCCCCAATCTTCAAGTTTCTAGCCTGGGGATTCCTCGGCGCATTAACGTAGTGTTCGGTTGGGTCCTCTTGTTGGGCGAACCTTCTTGCTGGAATGACGTAACCGCCACCGATGGAATCACGTTTCTTGGGCACTGGTGGTGATTTGACCGAGTCGTACGTGTGGTTGAGTTCGGTGTGCCTGTTTTTGGCGGGAAGCTTGTTCCTGTTTTTGGCGGAGAACTCGACTGACTGATTTCCTTCTGATTGTCCGGATCGAAATGATGACATGTTTTTGAAAGAAATGGTCAGCCAGATTTCGAGTCATATGATAAAAGCCTGAATTGCATCAGGCATGCAGTGTGGTCTAAGATTGCTTTAAGCAGCCTGTTGATGTCTCAAAAAGAACTGATCAGAAACCGAGAAAGGTGTGCACGGACGCTGTGATCTTCGGTGCGAGAGATAAATCCACAATTCAGAGTTTTGTTCCTCGAACCATGGAGGAAGAAAACAACTCGAACCCAGTCGCGGAAGTGTGAAATGGTAAGCCACTACGCGTGGGCTTAGCTAAACCATGTGGCGTACCTGTCACTGCTGAAGTCCACTCTCATCAAGCTCCGCAAAGACACCCAACCTCCCAGTATTTTCAGCATCCAAACTGACCACGATAATTACATTTACAAATATTTTGTTTGTATAAAAGAGCCGACACTATAAGGCAGACTGAAATAAGGCAACTAAAACACAGACTTATCGGAAATGATTGAATATCTTTCATTTGAGACTCCTCAGGACAATCAAACACGATGTTTTGGTCGATCTTTCCAGTTTTGTTGTGAAAGGAAAGGCCCACACAGGACAACACTTCTCACACCGAACTGCACAGCTGAAGTAGTGTAGCCTACTGGTGTAGTTGACTCCAACGCTTTGTTCTTACAAATGAAAGGCATTCGAAAGAAAGAGTTAGCTGGGATTTTACTTACACTGTTTTGAGTTATAAATAAATATCCCTGCGGTTAGTTCCTTGTAGTGTGTTTAGCGAGTCAGTTTCACTCTCGTCTGTGGCAGAAATGAAGGGCTCTTCAGTAAACTTGGAAATCCATACAAAAAAAAAACAAGTTGAATTTGCCTCTCAATGCACTGGATACTATTGGCAATTACTCAGTATAATTGTTAGCACAGTGTGGTGTGTAAACTGTATAACACATTGTGAGAAACGGCTCCCTCTGAAGTAACGAAGTTTTCTTTTAGAAAGGTATTAATTTGTCACATCAAAAAATCTTCGGGGCTGCAGCCCTTTTTAGGCACCTGCTGAAAGCACACACGTTGTGCAAAAAACATTTTTCTTTCACTATTCTCTTGCAACTTCGACGACCAATTTAGTCCGCATTTTCACAGATTTGTTATGTTATGCATATGTTGGGATAGACCAAGTGAGAATACTGATATTTGACCAATAGTGTCCATTACCTTCAAGTATAAGCGGAAATCCATGCAAAAATAAAACTAGATTTTGACTTTGAAATCCAATATTTTATTACAACATGGCAAATTTTGTAGGTGAAATCGTGGGGTCCATTGGCCGGTCCTTGTAGGACGCCTTACTATTAGTGGGGTTTCTGACGAAATAGATCATTGACTGGCAACGAGGTAACTAGTATACGTCTATTCCCACGAGGGACTTTGAGTGACCAGAAGAGCGACCTATTTCCCGAGGCCGAATGCCGAGGTAAATGGGTACCTCTTCTGGTCACTCACAGGCCCGAGGGGGAATAGACTTACACTAGGTTCCGAATTATGCCAGTCAATATGTGTTTTAAATACCACAGCTCGGTCTTAAATGTGAAATAAGAACAGAAATCTGGAAAAGAAAGAAAGTTTTGTAATTGCTGTTCACGGTTCAAGTCCAGAGAGGGCTCTGTAACCGGGCACTATTTTCAAAGACTAGTGCCCGCTCGGGATCCCGCAAAACACGCGCGCGCGATCACTATACTATAGTTCATCCCACGTGACTGTGTTTCAGCCAACCAGAATACAGAACAAGCAAGAGGTGTGTTATAACTTGGCTTATCAGTCGATTATCAAAGTTACAAGAAACTATTGGGAAAAAGTCCATTGTTGAGTTTCACTGGTTCAACCATTGGGTTTTGGACTCGCAAGTAATAATGTCTCAACAACTGCAGCACCCCCCCCCCCCTAAAAAAAACCCAATAACTTATTCTCAGTTGGTTATCTCGACATAATGCATACACTAACAAACGTGTGTAAATTTTGGCTCAGTTTGGGCTTGAAGTTGCAAGAGAATAATGGGGGGAAAACACCCTTGCTGTAACTACGCTACTTCAGCGGGAGATGGGGGGGGGGGGCTGACTTGAAATCATTCTCTTAACTTATTGACCCACCTCAAATTACTTATTTATAACTTCATCAATTTTAAACAAAACGATAACTAGTCTCCACTCAGGTAGTCTATAATTCATGACCATGCGTTACCAAGGTTCGCTTTTGTTACCTGTAATCTTTCTCTCCAGCCGCAAGTGCCAGCTTTCCACTTGCCAGGATCGCGTACACCTTGCCTGTTGGCCTTTAGTCAAGGCGCACGCGGCACCCCCTGGATGTCACACGCGGCACCCCCTGGATGTCACACACGACCCCATGAACGAAAAAAAAAACCTAGCGCGAGCGGCTAAATGGGTGCGTGACATGCACCGCCACTGCGTGCGCCTTGACTGAAGGCTACGTGCCCGTCAGCTTTTGATACGTCATTTTCACGTTAAGGGAAATCACTCTGACTGTAAATAGAAGGGTTCCTATCACATCAATGGACCGTGCGTTGATTTATGGTGAATTTAGTTGACCTGCATTGGAGCTGAAAGTGAAACTTTGAGCATTAAGGTAAGCTGTTATTCTGACTATAGAGCAATGACAATCCTATCGAGCTTTGCTTAAAAAAAAATAGGCCAACTACTGGCCTAATATTTTACCAGAACTGTAAAAAGTTAGTGTCGTCTGCTCAATGTGTGAGGCCCGGCTGCAACCTCACAGATTATTACACCAAGCACATGGTGAGTATGCCCTATAAATACATGATGTTTTTGCACTACTTTTGCTGTTCCACTGACTTGTTTTGGTAAGTACACACCATGTTGATGTATTGCAATGGGATTAGCTGTGTCGTGACACATTTTATGCCTTTTTTGCGATTTTAGCCAAGAAAGCTCACCAATTTACAGTTTGTTGACATATAGTACACGCGCACATCCCCAATATTGGATAACCTTTCTTTTACAAAAAAAAATAAAAATTTTTTAGCTACAGATACATATTAAGAAACTCTAATTGCAGATCTTGTATTCTACGAACCCCATCAAGCACTTTAATTCATCATTGACACAGCGACTGTTAATTGACATACAAATAACTGCTGCCACACAGTGATTTTCAAACTTTTGCTCATAAAATAATATGGACACGAAACAAAGTGTGTAGGCTATCCTTGAGTGTGGCCGTGCTCATGTACCAGGGGTCGATTTCACAAAGATGATCCTAACTTTGAACTAAAGTCTATGACCCATTAGGAGTTTATTGAAAACTTACGGCTAGTCCTATGAATATAGGACGAGTAATTCGTCCTAACTCGAGATAAGACTAGTCTTGACTCTTTGTGAAATCCACCCCAGTGTATACGATTCAATACACAAACTATGTGACATGATAATTATGTGGTACAAATCCCGCAATCAGTGTTCCTTCTTGATACACCTGTATATCATCAGGTGTTGTTTTGTGTAAACCCAGTTTGACCATGAATACCCAAACGATCACCCTCAGTGAGTTTAGCACCCCATAGGGTTCACTTTGTTGCCGGGAGCCATGGCAACATAACCTCTAACTCACAATGAAACTCCGGGGGTAGCAAATTCCTTGCATGGGTGACTGCAGTGACTGCAGTGGATATTTTGGGTGACGGTGTTGAGCGAAATGAGTTGCCTGTTGTCATATGATAGTAGGAGATATTTTGTAAAGTCAGAGAGAAATCACCCACAGAAAACTCCTTGCATTGGTGACTGTAGTGGTTGTCAAATTTTGACTATGTATGTGCAGGGAAGGGTTATCTCGTAGCCAACACGTGATCCATTTGAAGAGACCCAAGTATGACCACACAAGTAGGTTTATTTGATCAACTTTGCTATTTCTTTTCCGAGTGGTGTCAGTTTCGCTATTTTTAAGTGAAAGTCAATTTGTGTCACTCTTTTTGAGTGAAAACGAACTTCACTCTAGATCGAGTTGAAATTACCCGGCTTTCACTCTATTGGGCGAGTTGGTCTAAAAAAAAGTGTTTGAAACCGTTTGTTATGAAATGCATCTGGTTGGAAAAGTGTTTTAAAAGTAGAATTTAAATGTCCACACAAACATGCCTCGAAATTGCGCGGTTTTCCATTTATTTTGCGAACTAACACTGTCGGCCATTTTACGTGGAGTCAAAACTTTGACTCCACAAAATGGCGTGCCGTGGTTGTTCAAGACGGATAAGGAAAATCATGCAATTTTAATGCATATTTGGGCGATTAATATATTCTATTTTTAAAACATCTTTCCAGCCATATTCATTTTATAACAAACGGTTTCAAACACTTTCCATAGACCAACTCGTCCGATCCAAGGTGAGTTCCCTTTACAGGAACGTTACAGAACTGGTAAGAAACAAAAATCGTGAAGATCACAGATTTACATAAAACTTACACGGTCTAATGATTATGATAGTTGAAAACATCCCTTTAAATATTTCTGTCTGAAATGTCATATTTGATGAGAAATAAATAATCTAACTTCGCGTTTGGCATCGATGCAATGCACAATATTTTGTAATCGGTTTTTCACTATTCTCTAGTGACCCAGATGGCCGGTCGATCTCAAACTTCTACAGATTTTTCAGTTGATGTATATGGTGGATTACATAAAGTGCTTACACTGCCAGCCACTATTTTGCTAGCAAAAACCAATTCTGTAATGTTCCTTTAATGCTCCTTTAATGCTCACTCGTTTTGTCACATTGTGTCATGTTCTGAAAGAAGATCTGCAGTCTGCGACACGCTTATTTATTTAGCCGCAATATCGATTTGTGTTTGTCAGTCTCATGTAATTTTTAAACGTCTGGAAGACTAATAATTCCAATCAATAAAACAATTGTTGAGAAGTTGTGTTAGATTGTGTACTTATACACCCGTGGAGGCCATAGCTGTGTCCTGCACATTTAATATGGGAGCGTTCGTTTAGCTTCCCTGGGTCGACCCCGGTGTGTGGTGGTTTTTTTACCAGGACGAACGTGGGTAACTGTCTGCACACGTTCGTCCTGGAAAGAAAAAAACGCCACACACCGGGGTCGACCCGGGGAAGCTAAACGAAAGCACCCTATATACGTTTGGTTGAACCCCCGTTTGTGGTGACGTCCAGTCAAGGAAGAATATTAACTGGAATACACAAGAAATGTTACTGTCGGTAACGCTTCTCAGATTCAAATTTGGGGGTGATAACAAGTGTTATATTTTTCTACTAACTACATTAAAGACACTGAACACTACTGGTAATAGTCAAATACCAGTTTTTCGACGTAAAAGGAAAACCGTGAAGTTTTGAGTGATACTTGTGTGGATCATTATATTCTACTTTTAAAACATCTTTCTTACCATATGCATTTCATAACAAACGTTTTCAAACGCTTTTTATAGACCAACTCGTCCGATCCAAGGCAACGTGTTCCTTTAATTGTATCGAACCAGCCATTTCGTGTATGTTTTCGATCTCATCTGGGGCGAAGGGAGGGGACACCGGATCCTGCCCCGCCCATGCAACTGCTGCACCTGGTTATTTTAAGTGATCTCGCACAAACAAGCAGCCGTTAATCTCGTGCGTTTTTAAAGTGCATACAAACTTAAAATCGTTGTGTGTGTTGAATGTTTGTCTTGAAAGACTCTGTTCATAGCGACTGGTGTTTTCTACATTCTTCAGTTGTCTGTTCTGTCCTTGTAGCAGTAAGTGTGCAAACAGGAACAGATTCACACCATCAAAAGAACACCATTCAATCTGTGTAAATAATGACCATTGTTTGCATGTTAAACCGTGGACAGGTTTTTAGGTACTGAAAGAGTCTGTTGTGGCAAGAGTGTTATCGCTGATAGAGATTTCAGCAAGGTGCACACGGCTTCTTATAACAACAGTATTGGTAATTACGACGAATCAGGTGAGTCCATTCAGTTTGTTAATACCCGGCTCATTAAATGTCATTCAGGAAATTATGCTCCGTTTCATCGGCATTCATCTGTCAAAATGTAAAATCTCAACAGATAGACATTCATATGGTCGACCGTATTAAGTAAGATCTTTCGATTGCATTGCAGTCTTCCCACTATGTGTATCTCAACATATGCATAAAATAACAAACCTGTCAAAATTTGAGCTCAATTGGGCGTCGAAGTTGCGAGTGAAAGAAAATATTGTGGGAAACGGCTTTTATAATTATTATCAATAGCCTGTGTAAGTTTTATGTAAATCTGTGATCTTCACGATTTTTGTTTCTTACCAATTCTGTAACGTTCCTTAAGTGTCAACAGCGTTCGGCATTCCTTGGTCTTATTTAATCAGATTATTCAATTGCTTTAAGTTAACAAGTAAGTTAAAACGTCTTAACAAGTCGGCAGCAAGAACTACTCATTTTCTTCCAATTGTGAATCGATAGAAAATCAATGGTGCAAATTTAGTTCTTCTATATAGGATTCGCCTTTATTTGATGCCACGTCATATGAATTCGAAAGAGGTCAACGATTACAAAATGGTGTAGCTCGTTTATGTTCCACACCCAAGAGATAACGTCCCATCACTCATGGAACTTCCTTGGTTACCGATTTGAGAACGAATCCAATTGAACATTGCTGTTCTTCTTGTCTTTTTAAATGCTTGAACAAAACTACTCCTCGATATATTTCCACTCTACTGTCACATTACACTTTTTTGGTCAACATCTTGACATCACTCGCTTGGACGTTCACCGAGCAAGTAAAGTTCTCGGTCGAAAAGCTGTCGGTATGTAGCTTGGCCAATTATTTGGAACAATCTTCCTACTGTCATAAGAGAATCTGTTACTTTTTGTAAATTTCCAAAAAATCATGCTTAATGGTATTGATGGCAGCGCCTTCGGGGGAGGGGGGGGGGGTTGATTGTTTGTTTGTTTGTTTGTTTTGTATATTTTTTGTTTGTTTGTTTGTTTGTTGCTTACTTATTGGCGTTTAATGTGTCAACCAACAGGATGTCATCAGACGCCTGCAATCTGACCTTTGCAGGGACCTCATTCATGGGGGTCTACAACATAGGCTCAGCGATCTGCCTCCTGGACCATGGTAAAGAATTAATCCGTAAGATCAACTGCTACGGTGGTACATCGGCTGGAGCCATCACCGCCTGCATCATGCTCAGTGCACCAGAGAGACTACCGGTAATATGAAACTTAGACTGGTACCCTGACTTTATCAGAAAGGATAAGGACGGGTATTGGGTTTACAGAACCAGTGATTTCATTTGATACAATAATGTTCATTGGATAAACGTGCAGTGACGTAAGCTTTCTATATCTGTGTTTTGATTGGTCCCAGGTGACGCATGGCAGTTCTGCACTTATAGTGGGTGCGTTCGTTTAGCTTCCCTGGGTCATCCCCGGTCTGCCCCGGTGCGTTCGAATAGCTTTTGACGTCATTCCGGGGGCTCACCCAGGTCAGCCCCCAGTGCCCTGCTTGTGGAGTGGGTCACTTTGGGGCTGGCCCCAGGTAAACGACGTCACTACGAGAGTGGTGAGTGGTCGTTCGTTTAGCTCTTGTCAGGGGCTCACCCGAGTGAGCACCGCGGGGAAGACCCAGGGAAGCTAAACGAACGCACCCAGTATTTTGTTTTACACGTATAGTGTCCGTAGAATTTGACTGTGAAAATAATGCGAGATCAATGGTAGCCTACAATCGTACAACGTGACCGTCAAGATCTTGACGCATGCGCAAGTTCATTTTCTGGCGTAATTCACGAACCTCAAAGTGTGACGTCAGATGTTCAGGCTAGATGAAACTCGGGTTTGATCACTGAATGCCTTTCAACGTTGTCGCTGCAGCCAACAATCATCGCCTAAGTCACTTCGGCCATGGTTTGTCCCTACCATTCACGGGTGATTCACAAACGCCAATGCGTTTTAATACCTTGATTACAAAATTTAACTATTTTTAAATACAGAAATGGAATTTGATCTTTAAGGGGACAAGGGCACTTTCAGTAACAAATCTTATAGTCTATGGGAAAACTTTTGAAGGGACACCAAGGCCAAGACCATGGACAAGAGGTCATGGCATGCGTGGCCTCTGTCGACTGCTTATATAATTCTTATAACCCACCCGGTCGAACACGCGTGTTGACGTACTGTTATTAGAATCAAATCTTCGATTTCTGAAGATTTTAAATAAAATGTTAGCTTACATTAATTAGACTATCCTCTTTTGGTTCAATACACGTTTGCTTTCCAGTGTGTTCTTTAAATTCCCAACAACATTATTTTAAACCGTGTTTTGAAAATAGGAGTACCTGCGATCGATCTTTGACCTTTCTGCATCAATAACGGCTATGACCTCTGGTGCCGTGACCCCTGGATATGACCTCATGAGTGACATCCGGAAGATCCTCCAATCACACTTAAAGGACGATGCGCATGTCCGTTGCTCGGGTCGACTCCACGTACCCATCATGGAACTGGTCTCAGTGACCCCTGACCCGAGATGCAAAACGACGGCCATTATTCCGCAGCCGACTAAGAAGCCAAATGTTCTTGAATTTGGCGGGAAAATTTGGGCGTGTGGAGAGAAGAAAATTGTGACGTCATTCAGCTCAAGGGAAGAATTAATAGAGGTAGGCTAATGACCCATTTTGAATCCACAGCTTCGGCTCCAGAATCGGCTCAGGCTAGCTTGGCCCCGCGGTTGTTTCGACACTGTTGCGCGCGGTTTGCGTTCGCGCTAAGGGCTTCAGACTAGAAGACGTAGCTGAAGCCGAATCCATGGTTTTGAAAAGGGCCTGTATAAAGAGTGGTGCGTCCCATATCGCCCTCTTGTGATTTTAAAGTGTTTGGGCAATTTTCTAAACTGTGGTATTGTCTCCGGCTCAGGCTCCTTCTGCCTGTTTATTACTCCCCCTTTACCGAAAGCTTACGTCTTCAAAAGAACTGACGAAGCCAAATTTATTTTTTAGGAATTCGTGAACGGGCGTCATGGATTTGCGTCATGCTAGAGACTTACTTATAGCCCCCTCTAGCTTACAGAGACGCCGCGTTGCAATCAGACACTCCCCCTGCATGTGGGGGGAGGGGAGCAAAGATTTGGGGTGTTAAATATATGAAACCATTCTTTGTGTGCATGTTTTGGTCCAGCAAGGAGTGGGGGCGACTGCGCCTCCCCCACCCTCTTTTTAAAGGAACACGTTGCCTTGGATCGGACGACTTGGTCTATAAAAGAAGCATTTGAAACTGTTTGTTATGAAATGTATTGGTTGGAAAGATGTTTTAAAAGTAAAATATATAATGATCCACACAAGTATCAATCAAAATTGCACGGTTTTCATTTTACGTCGCGAATTAACACGGTCGGCCATTTATGGGAGTCAACTTTGATGGCCGTGTCAGTCGACTGGGTAAAACGAAAACCACGCAATTTTGAGGCAAAAATGTAGATCATTGTGTTCTACTTTTACAACATCTTTCTAACCATATCAATTTGATAACAAACGGTTACAAACGCTTTTTAAAGACCAACTCGACCGATCCAAGGCAACGTGTTCCTTTAAGCCAATGCAGTGACTGTACTTTTTTGAAAAGTTGAGAGCTCTTTGTTTTTTTCTTAATGAAACAGGTTCTGTTGGCAGGTACATACGTGCCTTGGTTTAGTGACTGGAAGGCCCCGTCGTACCAGGGGAAGGTGAGTTTATTTTGGTAATGATTCAGACCACCTTTTCACTCTGTATGGTCCAAAACATCTTATTAAAGGCAGTGGACACTATTGGTAATTGTCAAAGACTACCCTTCACAGTTGGTGTATCTCAACATATGCATGAAATAACAAACCTGTGAAAATTTGAGCTCAATCGGTCATCGAACTTGCGAGATAATAATGAAAGAAAAAAACACCCTTGTCACACGAAGATGTGTGCGTTTAGATGGTTGATTTCGAGACCTCAAGTTCTAAACCTGAGGTATCGAAATCAAATTCGTGGAAGCCGTTTCTCACAATGTTTTATACCATCAACCTCTCCCCATTACTCGTCACCAAGAAAGGTTTTATGCTAATAAATATTTTGAGTAATTACCAATAGTGTCCACTGCCTTTAAACGGTGTAAATAAGATCGTCTGTTCAGAGCCGAAAGTGAATGTTTTAAGCCGGCCTCAGGTCGACCTTGCGTCAATAAAAAAAACAGTCGGCGACAGACCTTTTTATGATCACACTGCGCCTGAGCTAAGACCTTCGGGAACTTTTCAATCGGCGATTACTTACGACCTGAGCGTAGCTGCGATGATTTTAAGACAATCTGAAAGAGTCGCCGCTCGAAAAAATTAACAGTCGCAAGAGTAGAACAATTTCAACTTATACGACGTGATCCCGACAGTAAGGAACCAATCGCAGGCGCGATTTCTCAGTTGTTGTGACCTGAGCATATTTTGTCTGCGTGTTGCCGACGGTTTGTTGCGGGCGCAAGAAAATCGTAGGTCCACCTGAGGCCGGCTTTATTTAGAAAACGAGTGGTTCGTTTTGCCAAATAAATACTTTGATGACAACTTATGATGAAAATAATCGCAGGCATATTACTTGGGCGGGATTCGACCCCATCGACCTTTGCGATTTAGAATTGATCAATGCTGTAGAATGCAAAGGTCGTGGGTTCGAACCTTACCGAGTAATGCCTGTGATTTTATTCACAAAACCGTAGGGAAAGTACCGAGTATACAGTGATAACACACATCGGTGTGTAGGTTAAAAACAATTATAAAGGAACACGTTGCCTTGGATCGGTCGAGTTGGTCTTTGAAAAGCATTTGAAACCGTTTGTTATGAAATGCAAATGGTTCGATAGATAATTCAAAGGAGAATAGAATGTTCCACATAAACATGCCTCGAAATTGCACGCTTTTACGTCGCGAAGAAACACGGTCGGCCATTTTGTGGAGTCAAAATTGTGGCCGACCGTGTTAGTTCGCGACGAAATTTTACGGTTTTCCTTTTACGTCGCGAACTAACACGGTCGGCCACAATTTTGACTCCACAAAATGGCCGACCGTGTTTCTTCGCGACGTAAAAGGAAAACCGTAAAATTTCGAGTGATATATGGATCATTTTACTTTTAAAATATCTTTCAACCATTGTATTTCATAACAAACGGTTTCAAACGCTTTTCAAAAACCAACTCGTCCGATCCAGTGCAACGTGTTCCTTTAATGTGCTTTATCCCCATGCAAATTTAACATCTATTAAATAAAGAATTTAAAATAATGTTATGTCTCTATATCCTAATTTGAATGCTTGAACTCCAGTTCTGGGTCGATGGTTCACTTCTCAACACAACCCCCGGTGGAATCGAGGATCTTCAATTTCCAGAGGGGACCCTCATAACAATTTCCCCGAACAAACAGGCCGCCCACTATCGTCCACAAGACAATATCACCACCACCTGGAAAGACATCAGCCAGGAACGGTTCGAAGCTTCCCCTTTCAATATGTACAGGGTTCCGATCAGCTCCGGGGGGCAACGCGGGGGGTATGGGTTTGCCCTGAACCCCCCTCCAAAGGACGTACTGCAGAAAGTGGTCCAGACGGGTGAACGAGATGCGCAGGAATTTCTGCGGCGCTATGGAGTGTACGAAGGTCCTATTGCCGATCGGCAGCGAACAGACGGCTTAATTTCCTAATGTTTTTTTTAAGGCAGTGGACTCTATTTTTATTTTATTTTATATATGCTAGTCGCCAGACAAACAAGGTGTGGGCTACACTTATTTTTTTCCAGGGGCCGTTGCCACCTACTCCTATGGCTGAAACAGGGTTACCCCCTTTACAGTCCATACGGATGTAGGCTTGGTAATTACTCATGATAATTATTAGAATAAAACCTTACTTGGTAACGAGTATTGTGGACTGCTGTTGATAGTATAAAACATTGTGAGAAACGGCTCCCTCTGAAGTGATGTAGTTTTCGAGAAAGAATGAATGTGCATGAATTTGATTTTGAGACCTCAGAATTAGATGTTTAAGTCTCGAAATTAAGCATCTGAAAGCACACAACTTCGTGTGACAAGGGTGTTTTTTCTTTCATATTATCTTGCAACTTCGATGACCAATTGAGCTCAAACTTTCACTGGTGTGTTATTTTATGCATATGTTGAGATACACCAAGTGAAAAGACTGGTCTTTAACAATTACCAATCGAGTCCAGTGTCTTTAAACATAATTCGGAACATGGTTTGCAATTTTGTGGAGTCAAAAGTTTGGTTGTACAAACCAGAAAATTCACCCAATTTAAAAAATTGCCTTGTATCGGTCGAGTTGGTCATTGAAAGGCGTTTGTAAGCGTTTGTTATAAAATGTATATAGGTAGAAAGATGTTGTAAAAGTAGAATACAATGATCCACACAAACATGCCTCGAAAATGTACGGTTTTCCTTTTACCTCGTCGACTAACACGGTCGGCCATTTATGGGAGTCAAATGTTTGACTCCCATAAATGGCCGACCGTGTTAGTTCGCAGAGTAAAAGGAAAACCACGCAATTTCGAATCAAATTTGTGTGGATCGTTGTATTCTATTTTTAAAAGATCTTTCCAACCATTATGCATTTTATGACAAACGCTTACAAACGCTTTTTATAGACCAACTCGTCCGATCCAAGGCAACGTGTTCCTTTAAAATGTCTGTTCAACAATAGTCAAGGCATTTTACAGCCCAATACGCCGAGCTCAATTCGCCCCTTGCAGTCAAATACGACGTAAACCGAGTCCGGGAGATGGCAAAACATTTTTCCCCACCTTTTGGGATCAACCCTGTATCATGTCAAAGAAAAAAATAACGATATCTATATTTATGATGTATCTTTTTTTAAATTCACTTTTATTTGAATAAAATAATTAATAACTTTGGTACACTTTCCCCAAAAATATTATGCCTTACTGCTGTTTAGCTTTTTGTAATGTCAAATTATGAGTTTTAAACTAAATTGTGAATAATTATTATGTACTTCAGGCAACATGGCCTCACAAAATGAATACTCAAGTAACTTTAATGTTACAGTCCCAATTTCGAAAACATTTGGACACTACAGTTTATATCTGTAACAGCAAGATAGGACTTGTTTTGCTTTATTTTGCCATCGACAATATTATGTTCACAGCATTGTGGTGCACCTTTGATTAATTCAACTGTAGTTTAGGGTCATACATTTCTGCTTATAAAGCTAGTGCGATAAGGTATGAATAAAATGACACGATTGGTCACATCATGTGAATACTCAAATTTAATTCCTTAAGATTAAAGGCACTGGGCACTCATTGTTAATTACTCACAATAGATGTTAGCATTCAACTTACTTGGCAACGAGCACCGGATAGTATAACACATTGGAAACGGGCTCCCTTTAAAGTAACGTGGTTTAAACAAATACTTTTTAATATAAAATCGGGATGTACCACAAACAATACAACAGGTTCAGAATGTGTTTAGTGACGACTTGAAAGCTAAGTTACTAGCACAGGATACTATGCTGCATGTACATGTAGTCGTAAAAATGTGTTAAGCAAAGAACTATATTGCCTAGCTGGAACAGTACACCAGCCAATAAGTCCATATGGTTAACATTGGTGTCACTGGTGCCCTTGTCCTTTTTGCTTAGTAAATGTTTTTGATCTTTAAATGCATAGCCCTAGCCTGAAATCACAAAAAGTGCTAGAGCATAGAAATAATTATCTTGATTGCCTGAAAACACTGGTTAACCTACCAGCCACAAGTCGATACAGTTTGCATTGGTGCCACCCTACTCATCTTTGCTTAGTGAAATAAAACTTGCTAAGCAACAATATAATCAACCTCCTCTATACCACCCTCTGTCGACAAGGTCAATGCCCTCCATGAGGAATAGAAATAGACATGTTACAAGATCAAAGAAGAACCATGCAGCCTCAATTTGTGAAATGCATGTCCCGTTCGTTTCTCGTAACCCCAAATAAAGTTCACATCCAAGCAACTGAAAACAATCACTGGATACTGATCGAAAACGTCAAGTTGTTTAAAATTAACAAAATATAAATCACAGACCAAAATATGTCCCAATTGGATCAAACTTCACACAAGAACAAGGCAAAGTCAGAGAAAATAGTTTCTTTGGACGCAACGATTGTTCTCCCCGCTGTTACAGCACACCGAGCGTGAAACAGCATCTTACTATAGTCTTAATCCCCCTACTTGCCCAAGGAGCCGCCTTGACAATAGAGACGATTGGTCGTTATTGCAACCGTTATAATCTCTTTTGAAGGCCACAGGTTAAGCTCTTTTAGGGGTCAGCAACAAATTAAAAAACTCAAGAAAATGAACTGGGTTAATTCTGTTATGGTTAGAAATCTGTCCTTTCTCTATGGTTAGACATAACACCCCAGCTTACAAAACATCCACAGAGCATGGCCTCCTGCAGCACAATATGGAGAAAACACACCGAAAATCTCGCTCAAATTTTAAAATACTCAGGCCCGGAAGCCTTTTTGCCATCTGAAAGCACACAATTTTGTGCATCAATAGTGTTTTTTCTTCCATTGCTCTCTTGCAACTTTGACGGCTCCCCTTGATTTAACGTATAGTTTTAGTCAACAAAGACTTCGGGCCTGAAGCCCTTTTAGGCATCTGAAAAGCATATTGTTGTGCATCATGGTGTGTGTGTTTTTGTTTCTTCATTATTCTCTTGCAATTGAGTCCGAATTTTCACAGGTTTGTTATTTTATGTATCAGGGATACAACAAGTAAGAACACTTGTTTTTTGACAAATTATCAAACAATCCTTTTCAGTGTCTTTAACAGCCAAACACATCGACCCACCCAACAGTCCCAGCCACACCCCTTTTTGCATCCCTAATTTTATGAGACGAACCCTTAAACCACTTGGATCCTGTCAGTCACAAATCGTTTACCGTTGCTATTGACTCAAAAGTGTCCGTGGTTTATCATCAACCCAGCGTGTGGACGACGTGCCCGTCACCCGTACACACAAGCCTGGAACCCCGGGACCTTTGTCCCTTCGATGGTGATATTTACCCTGTGTTGTTCGACGGAATGGCATTAAAATTCTTGCAATAGTCACAGTGTATTAAAAGCCTGTCTGCTGTTGCTGCTGTAAGGAAGAGCGGGGTAATTTTACAGTGAAAAACTTGGGTTGGATTTTGTTTCATTCCGTGTTGGTGTTCATTTCGGAAACTCCATTGTTGTTGCCTAAAATAATCATTTGGTTTTTGTGAGTCTGACTGCATTTTCAACAGAACCCGGTTTACTCAAAACAACTGGATATGGGAATGACAGTTCCAGAATAAAGCAATCGCCTGGACCTGGACGCAACCATTGAGAGAAATTGCGGTTGCTGGTTGATTCCTTGCAGAAATAAAAAATAACAAAGTACCCGAGGACAAGGTAAGCAAATGTTTACGTCCTATCAATTATGAAATTATTACTGTGTATGATTTGGGGGCAATGCCAGCAATAGACGTTTTAGTCTGATACTGGTAAATAATTTATGAAGAACAATTACATGACATACAGTTTATTTTTTCCTTAACTCGTTTCTCGACCATGAATAAAACATTTTCTCATGCGCCTACCTACCGTCGAATTACACCTGTAAGGAAACACATGTTAAAGACACCGAACACTAAATGTCAAAGACCAGTCTTCTCACTTGGTGTATCTCAACATATGCATAAAATAACAAACCTGTGAAAATTTGAGCTCAATCGGTCATCGAAGTTGTGAGATAATGAAAAAACAAACACCCTTGTCACACGAAGTCGTGTGCTTTCAGATGCTTGATTTCGAGACCTCAAAATGCTAAATCTGAGGTCTCGAAATCAAATTCGTTGAAAATAACTTCTTTCTCGAAAACTATGTTCCTTCAGAGGGAGCCGTTTCTCACAATGTTTTTTACTATCAACAGCTCCCCATTACTCGTTGCCAAGCAAGGTTTATATGCTAATAATTATTTTGAGTAATTACCAATAGTGTCCACTGACCTGTATTTGAGGAGCACCGATCTTGAGACCAGGCACGGAGTGTGACCACTGTCCACTCCTAATTTAAGAACAATCATGACATACAGCTTCTGTTAGTTATTAGTTATTAGTCTCTAAGTGCTATATGAATACTATTTGTAATTACTCAAAATAATTAATAGTACAACAAATTATTTGGTATTAAACAAGCAATTATATAGTAGCGTTGACGATTAAAGCCCATCACACGGGGGAATTTTATGGGCGATTTTCTGGCAATCCCGAGCCAACGAAATTTGCTAGCATTCGGGTTGCTCACTCACATTGCTTTGTGAGAAACGGCTCCCTCTGAAGTAACGAATTATTTAAGAAAAGAAGTAATTGCTCACTCAAATATTTAAAGGCACTGGACACTATTGGTAGTTACTCAAAATAATTGTTAGCTTAAAAGTTTACTTTGTAACGAGCAATGGAGAGCTGTTGATAGTATAAAATATTGTGAAAAACGGCCTTTTTTTAAGAAAAGAGGTAATTTCTCACTCAAATAATAATAAAGATAAATGCCTGAAATATTTTATTATACATCTGAAATCACACAGACTAATTGTGCAACAAAGTGTGTTCTCCTTTCGTTGTTCTTGAGAGAATATTGGTCTTTTTTACAATATTACTCGGGGTGTCCTATAGCCAAAATTATACCTTTCTTAGCCCTTCATTTCAGAGCAAAGATGATGAGGATTAGAGAGGGCTTGGTTTCTAATGAAAGAAAGTTTTAGGGCTTTAGTATACTTTTACATTTGTATAATTCTACTTTAAATTATTGTTGTTCTTTTTAGGATCAGCTGGAGAGGGGAGCCTCTCGACAGAAACTGTGTTTCTTTTAGGCAATCCTTCGGGCTCCATCTGTTTCTTTTTCTTTACTGTATCTAAAGGCAGTGGACACTATTGGTAATTGTCAAAGACTGGCCTTCACAGTTGGTGTATCTCAACATATGCATAAAATAACCTGTGAAAGTTTGAGCTCAATCGGTCATCGAAGTTGCGAGATAATAATGAAAGAAAAAACACCATTGTCACACGAAGTTGTGTGCATTTAGATGGTTGATTTCAAGACCTCAAGTTCTAAATCTGAGGTGAGGTCTTGAAATCAAATTCGTGGAAAATTACTTTTTTCTTGAAAACTATCGCACTTCAGAGGGAGCCGTTTCACAGAGTGTTTTATACCATCAACCTCTCCCCGTTACTCGTCACCAAGAAAGGTTTTATGCTAATAATTATTTTGAGTAATTACCAATTGTGTCCTCTGCCTTTAAATTGCTCTTTGCTGTACCTTTCAATGTTTTTAACCTAAATAATGTGCATTAGTGTACTTTATTACTCCCCGAGAAATGAAATAAATATAAAATATAAAGATTTGAAAGGAACGGTAAACAAACACTTGGGGAAAAGTGGAGACTCTCCATGCAGCCTTTTGAGGTCACAACAAATCGATATCGATCAATAATAAGTCCCCAAGTGCCGCGATTGCTTGGTGGATAAACACACTGTGGCTATAGAAGCACAGCTGAAAATCAATAGATCTTCAACTCCAATTGACTCCCTAAAGCTATGCACACTAATACTGTATTAAATTAAGACCCTTATGTAGACCAGTGCAGCTCACATCCATCCGATTTGTTTTATGTTGAACCATGTCAAAATTTCATAAACTAAGCCTGTTTATGTATAAGCACAACAAAAACGTACTTGGCACAAAGTTAACAAGCAGTATTTTTTTGTAACAGGTTATGGAAATTCGGCCCAGGAAGTTTTTATAGTGTACAATATACCAGTATCTCTACTCCAGTAATTCGTTTTTTGATGTATACCGGCGAAAACCATCGTCTCCAACCGTACTATTTCTCCAGAGTTGTGCCGAAACAAATTAGGAGCAACTCAATAGTCGACCCAAATAAATGGTTTCTACAATCTGCAGACAGGCAAGCTTAAAGGCAGTGGACACTATTGGTAATTACTCAAAATAATTATTGGCATAAAACCTTACTTGGTGATGAGTAATGGGGAGAGGTTGATGGTATAAAACATTGTGAGAAATGGCTTCCTCTGAAGTGCCATAGTTTTAGAGAAAGATGTAATTTTCCACGCATTTGATTTTATGTATATGTTGAGGTACACCAAGTAAGACTGGTCTTTGACAATTATCTCGCAAGTTCGATGACCGACTGAGCTCAAATTTTCACAGGTTTGTTATTTTATGCTTATGTTGAGATACACCAAGTGAGAAGACTGGTCTTTGACAATTACCAATAGTGTCCACTGCCTTTAACGTAACATTTACATTGGCTCGGTTCGATTCATGACAAGATCGACGTCTAAAACCAAGACGCTCCAGAGTCGTTCAAATGACTGCGCAACAGTCGATTGTTTCGACTTCTAGCGCGACGCGTCCAGTCGCTCCTAACATGGATGTTTAAGACATCGATGTACTTTAAAGGCATGGACATGCACCTTTGGTAATTGTCAAAGACCAGTCTTCTCACTTGGTGTATCACAAATGTATGCATAATAAATAACAAATCTGGAAAAAATAATAAAAAACGTTAGCTCAATCGGTCGTGGAAGTTGCGAGAGACTCATAATGGAGGAAAAAACACCTTGCATTGAATTCGATGACTCAGCTGAGGTCTCTTATTAAATTCAAATATTTTAGTGAGAAATTACTTCTTTCTCAAATACTACGATTCTTCAGGGAGCCGTTTTTCTCATTGTGTTATACTATCAACAGCTCTCCATTACTCGTTAACAAGTAAGTTTTTATTCTAACGATTATTTTGAGTAATTATCAATAGTGTCCAGTGCCTTTAACTCATTTGTTCGGCGCGACTCTGGAGCGACTGTCTGAAACGGGTGTTTGTTATTGGTGTACCAGCAGCCGATTTCACGAAACGCTAGGATCAATCCTATCTCGAGTTAGGACGAGTAACTCGTCCTAACTTAGGATGGGTTCAATGCGTCCTACGTATTAGGATACGGAACTGAACTCGTCCTAAGTCCTAAGATTGATCCTAAGTTAGGAAGAGTTTGGTGAAATCGACGGCTGGCGATGTAGCCTTCGTGACAGAACCAGTGATGATTAACTTTGATTTCGATTCACAGTTATGGCAGGGGAGAACCTAACCGCGCCCTTTGACCTCGCCCTGGATGGGAGCTCATTCTTTGGTATCCGTAACATTGGAGTTGCGCAGTGCCTGTGCGATCACGGTCCCATCGTGCTCAGCAACGCACAGAGGTATGGTGGGATATCGTCAAATGCGTTGATTGCCGCTGTCATGGCAACGGCTCGAGAAAATATACCTGTAAGTTCCTTTAAGTTGTAAACTTCTATACGTAGTGCCGCCGTAACCAGAAGGGTCAAGAGCGGTAGCCACCCCGCTCAAAACCTACTCTTTACTCGGCCACTCCCACCGAATTTTATGAGATCAAAACAATGTTGGCCAATAAGTAATATCATTTTGTATACATCACCCCGCTGGGTGTTCAAGGCACAGTAAAGCAAAAAACAAAACGACAGAAAACAGACTCACCAAGTCCTTGAAAACTTGTGACGTAAGATAAGTTTTGAGAAGAGATTTGCATTTTGTGATTCAAAGACATTATCTATGGGTGCGTTCGTTAAGCTTCCCCGGGTCGACCCCGGTGTGTGGCGAATTTTTTGTCCAGGACGAACGTGGGTAATTATTTGCCCACGTTCGTCCTTGAAAAAAACCCGCCACACACCGGGGTCGACCCAGGGAAGTTAAACGAACGCACCCTAAGATAGAGAGTTCCAGACGCGTGGCGCAGCTGAAGAAAAAGACCTGTCACCCCAGGAGTGCCGAGACTTGGGTTCAATGAGGAGAAGCATGGAACTTGCTCAAAGATTTCTTGACAGAGTATAAACTTGAAGAAGTTTTGAGATATGCCTATAGTGGGGAGCCTCCTGTGCCCAAGTCGTATACGTTGGCGTCAATCTTTACGACTTATTTAATAGCAAATTATCAATTAAACAGATGATCGTTCCCCTATATCCTTTTAGAGTTACCTCTACGCACTCTATGACATCGTGGACGAGGTTGCACCGTTGCCTTTTGGCGCGCTTTCTGTTGGTTTTGATTTTATTGATCGTCTGCGGTCAGCGCTGAAAGCAAATCTACCGAGTGATGCACATGTAAAGGTAAGAATTTCACAAATATTATTATATACATGCTGAATGTCATGACATGACATGTTGTTTACTAGTTTCCCAAGTTGTGTGAAGTTTTGCGGTTGTGCGCCTTAAGTTCAAGACTAGCCACTTCGACACACGAGTTCGTAAAGTTTTCAGCGTTAAAGTTTTACTCTCCAGATTCCCTTATTTTGATCAAGTTTATGTCGTTTTAAGGAATCACACACAGTTGTTGAATACATATACATAATTGATATACAAGTTAAAGGAGCTAAAGAGAATTAAATCAGTTGAACAGTGTAAAGTAGCTTTCTTCGTCAATTTTATTGCAACAACGTATAAACTTTATGATCTCGTCACGCTGAATCTATACAACATACGAAATCAACCTGAAAGTATAAACACGTTTGATGAGCGTAACATTCCTGCCTTCTTAAAGGGACGCGTTGACTTGGATCGGGCGAGTTGGTCTATACAAAGCGTTTGAAACCAATAAAATTCATAAATTATGGTTATTTAAAAAAACATTTTTTTAAAGTAGCATAATAACGATTTACACAAAATATGCATCAAAATTGCAATATTTTGAGTGAGAAATTACCTCTTTCTCAATCTCTATACATTACTTTAGAGGGAGCCGTTTCTCACAATGTTTTTTGCTATCAACAACTCTCCATTGATCGTTAAAAGTAGGTTTGTATGCAAACAATTATTTTGAGTAATCACCGATAGTGTCCAGTGCCTTTAAAGGATGTGGGTACTTTTTGTAGCACAAAATACAATGTCCACATATTTACATTAAACTTACACCGTTCGAAGATAATGATAGTAGAAAGCGTACCTTAAAATGTTAGTTGCTGAGGTGCTGTAGTCTTTGAGAAATGAGTAAAACAATGTCCTGAAAACACGTTTTTACATGCTAAAATAGTTTTCGTCTCATGATCACTGAAACACTTCTCAAAAACTACAGCACCTCAGCAGGTAATATTTTCAGAGAAGCTTTCTACTATCATTACCTTCAAACTGTGTAAGTTTAGTGTTAATCTGTAGACATTGTGTTTTTTGTCCTACAAAAAGTACGTAGACCCTTTAAGGCAGAATATTGTTCAGCAAAAGTATTTCTCAGTGTAACTAGAAGTGAGACTGTAAATATAGAACCTATTGTTATAGTTGAATCATATTTTTTAATTCTTGCAAACAGGCGACAGATCGACTGTACGTAAAAGCCACTGTTCTCAACATTGTGGACAAATACAACTCTGTAAGCGTTCATGATGTGGACCAGGGGACGAGTTCGAGTATACGAACTAAAGGACCAAAGGTGTTTGAGATAGGAGATCGATGCTGGAAGATTGGGAACGAGGTTGAGATTTCGAGATATGAAAGCTTGGAGGAACTAATTGAGGTAAAAACATAAAACAATAATTGCAATAACCAAATTGCATAAAGCAAAACAAAGCAACAAACAATACAGTACATAGGCCTACCTCACAAAATGTTGTAAAGACATTAGTTAGTAATTTACCTCTGTTACCTCTGGAGAGCATGTTTAAAGGAACACGTTGCCTAAGATCGGTCGAGTTGGTCTTTGAAAAGCGTTTGTAACCGTTTGTTATAAATTGCATATTATGATTAGAAAGATATTTTAAAAGTAGAATATAATGATTCACACTAGTATCAGTCGAAATTGTGGTTTTGCTTTTATCTCGTCGACTAACACAGTCGAATGGCCGACCGTGTTAAATTGCAAAGTAAAAGAAAAAATACGCAAAAATTCGAGGCAAATTTTTGTGGATCATTGTATTTTACTTTTAAATCATCTTTCTAACCATATCCATTTTACAAACGCTTTTCAAAATACCAACTCGACCAATCCAAGGTGTTCCTTTAAGTTAGTAGTGTATCTGTTTTTGAATCTCTTCTATTCTTTTACTTTACTTGATGTATGCAGGTTTTACTTGGCTGTATTTACGTGCCGTGGTTTCCAGGCTGGATCCCACCACAGTATAATGGTCGTGTAAGTAAAGTAACCCACACTTTAAAAACTCTCGGGTCACAATAGGAAACTTTTGGGACTCTTCGTGGCAGCAGACTTAACAGGTAAAATCCATTGTTCTTGGTAATGTGCGCATGATCAGAACTACGTAAATAATGGAAATTTACATGGTAAGTCTGCTGCCACCTAGCGGTCTAAAGTCTCCCATAGGCAGCGCTGACAGACAAATACTGACTAACGACTTGTCACCAAGTCTAACTGTCTCGCGCGTATTCGAACATCGGTATCTTGGCCCATAATTTCATTAGAGCTGGGCGCAAAAAGTAGCATACCACAAGAAAAAAATGCTTAGCAACGCTGTAAGGGAACCTGCCAAAACACCAGGTACCATTGTGACTGGTCCTGCTAACTTTTGCTTAGCAGGAAATTGTTGAGCAGTTTCGAAAAGCCACAAGTTTCCAGAGATTATCTTTGGTTTCGTTATACCTGATAAGAAAGTTGCGATTGAAACCTTTTAAAAATGCAATGCCGAGATTAATAGCAAGTAAAAGCAGTACTAACACAATATAGAGCTCCATTATTACTAGTCGTAACAGGAATAGGTGACCTGGGGTCGATTTCACAAAGAGTTAGGACTGTCCTAACTTAGGACTAGTCCTAGGAGATATCAAAAACGCATAGCTAATCCTAAGTTAGGACGAGTAACTCTTCCTAACTCGAGATAAGACTAGTCCTAAATCCACCCCAGAACCCAATTTTATAGAACTTCTTGAGCACAAAAAGTAGCTTAGCGCAAGAAAATTAAGCTCACCAGAACAAAGGTAAACCAGCCAAAACACAATTTCACTACATGTATTAGTTGCACTGGTATCCTGCTTATTTTATCTGAGCAGGAAACTCTTGAGCCAAAGCCAGTGAGGCTGATGCGCAAAATAAGTAAACTTTGTACTGTTTTCTTTTTCTTTAGTTCCTCGGGGATGCCACACTCTTACAGACCAGCAACCTCCCATCAAACGTCAACTTCAGCTTCGGCACACCAAATAAGCTCATCAGAATCTCGCCCGATCCCAAATCCCGCGCGACAATGCGAGACAAGATCGCCTGTGGTTGGGTGGATACAACGGGTCAACGGTTCGATATCAGCGCACTGGAGATGTTTCGGACTGGCAACGGACTCTACCCACCGCCCAAAGGGCATTTAGAAGCGTACTATGCAGATGGATATGAGGACGCAACCAGATTCTTGAAATTTTATCACTGTTATGCGGAAAACCAGAAGGGCTTTGAACCTAGACATGATCGGTACGCGGCTGTACATTCCGTTGAGGACCTTCGATAAAAACATTTTGGTCTGTAGGATTTGAAACTTTGCATGGTGGAAATACGATATGGGAAAGATTTGCACCATGGAGGAAGGAAGAGAAGGAGCTCGAACGACCCGCAAAACCGCAGGGTAACAAAAGAATACCCTGACAATGCCCCTGTCTGACCAGTGGAAAAAGATAGGAGACCTCCAGCTGGACGGCCGATTAACGAACAGGATTAGATCTCTTTGTACAGAACGTGCGGTACCGCCGCTCTGCACCGTTGCCTTCGCGTAAAGTTGAATCATTGGAGACAAGAATTGTGAATATACACACAAGCGGTGGATCAAAATTTGGGTATAAGCACACGAGGGTGGTTGGTATTCAATTGTGTTCATCGTTTAGGTGTCCAGTAGCGTCCACAAATGTTATCGCGTCTCAAAAAAAAGTAGTTTTTCCTCTATTATATCCATAAGACGTACGACGCCATAGTTTGGTGAAGAACCAAGTGCGCACGCGCAAAATCACACACTGCAGGTCGCCCATTGTTTGTGAAAGGTATGTGGGTGACTACGAGGTGTCGTTAAACGACCGCGGGTTCGACTTTTGAAGTCCCTTCGTTTGAACTCCTTCTCTTCCTTCCTCCATGATGGTCTGACGATCTGACATTTGTTCGTCGGACGTTATGGCTTGTTTTACGCGGTGCATGTGCTGTCTGACATTAGATTGGTGTTCAAAATTTAGTTGTGCATGTAGCTTGTCGGGGGACATTGATAGAAATGGTACCCGGCATTACTTTATACTGATGCCATCAAGCTAAATGGGTCGCTTTTCGGAAATCAGCAGGCTCATGGAGAAACTTCAAGAAAATACAGGCCAAAGGGGGTGAAATTTCAAAAAATATTTGTTTGTAAAATAAATGAGAATGCCAAAATATTACGTAATTAATTTTTGCACATTCTATATATTCAAGAGCTTTATAATATCGTGTTTTGATGGACAATCAAAAAAGTTGTCATGTACATTTTATTTGGACAATATTGCATTAAAATGTGAGTGATTTGAATACTTGAGCCATGTATCATTTTTTTTGAATGTTTATTTTAGTTGTAAAATTTACTTTTTGTTTAGTCAACTTAAACATATAGCTTGGTAACCCCCAAAATATTGAAAGTGCCGAATTGAATCGGTACAATGCATTGGGACAGTGCATGCAATGCTTCTGGTCAATTTGGAAGGTTGGTTCAAGTCAAACTTAAAGGAAGTGGACACTATTGGTAATTACTCAAAATAATTATGATCATAAAACCTTTCTTGATTACGAGTAATGTGGAGAGGTTGATAGTATTTCGAGAAAAAGGTAATTTTCCACGAATTTGATTTCGAGACCTCAGATTAAGAATTTTGAGGTCTCGAAATCAAGCCTCTGAAAGCACACAAGTTCGTGTGACCATGGAGGTCTGATCCTACCTCCATGGTGCGACCATGGTGCGACCATGGTGCGACAAGGGTGTTTTTTTTCTTTCATTATTATCTCACAACTTCGACGACCGATTGAGCTCAAATTTTCACATGTTTGTTATTTTATGCATATGTTGAGATACACCAACTGTGAAGACTAGTCTTTGACAATTACCAATAGTGTCCAGTGTCTTTAAGCATTTATGACCCCCGGTAAAAGAAATTGGGAATTTGTTTTATCCGAATGCCATTATTATTATCCGCCCTGCGCAAACTTCTCTGGCAAAATGGCGGTCCGTATAAATTCACGAAGTCAGAAAAATCAAATAGTTTTTGAGGTACAGTATGTATTACTATATTATTCTTCTTCTAACAAATCTTTCAAACCATGTTCTTCAAAACATATTATACTTGTATAGCTAGTGTTTTTTGTAGCCTATCCCAGTGCCCTGAATGATAAGACAATAAACAGTCCCTTATAAAGGCTTTAACAAAAGTTAGCATTTACTCTAGTTGAACGGGAAACTCTGGATTTCAGTTGGGGTGGTAACTAAAGTTTGAAACTGAACAAAAATAATGATCATCAACTCATGAACTCATCAACAAGAGTGTGGCCCGAGTGAGGCGGCTATTTTATGCAACTCGCTGCTTAGAGAATGATTTCACAAAACAGCCGTGAACACTATCGCTGTGTAACCAGCCTGTCCCCCAATACAATAATATATTGTGGCATTCGATCACATGAAGGTGTAAAGGGAACCCGACAACGTGTAGTTGTCACGTCGGACGCAAAATGTTGGGTGTGGTGCTCGATCCCTGGAGTATATAACGTTGAAAAGCAAAAAGAAAATGCTTGGAATGAAGGTTGGAGTTTAATTGTTCGCGACCTCTGTGAAGATTTTGACATGTTGACAATTATTTCTCTCAAAAAGATTTGATTTGCGCAAAAGTTTTGAGGTTATCCTTGTCAAAAGCTGCGGTACTGGTAGGGTAATCTGCAAGTACAGTAGCTTTCTTTTTTCTAGTCACAACTAGTCAGGAACCAAACGTCAAAAGGAGACAGAATGGAATGATTGTCACTTTCGAGTTTGTGGTCTCCACTTCTTGCGCTAAGAAGATTATAGATCATGTAGATACGGTAAGTGACTACGTACTAGCTACAACAACTGGGGGAAAATATCGACTATGCTTTATTTAAAATGTGTGTTTCTATTCGAAAAACGATTTCACCTACTGGAGAAAGCGTGGCACTATGTTAATTATAGGGCTAGTCTCTGTAAGTTTATTTCCTTATTATATTAATGTTATTACTTTTTTAAAAGTCCTTTTAAATTTAATCGTGATTTAAATTAATGAAAAAAAAAACCTATGAAAAATAAGGTAAGGTCAAGGAGCCACAATTAGTTAAGATAAGTAAGACTAAGACTAAAAAGAGTGAGGCGCTGTCATTAGTAAATTACCAAGACCAAAGTTGCTGGAGAAGGACTTAGCTTGTTGGGCTGTTATGGCTTAATTTATAATATCGGTGTGGTCATCTCATCAATTATATAGTCGCCATTGTTACACTACTGACCAGACCGATAATAAAAGAGAGCCAGAATAGGCCTATATTATTATTATTTTAAACAGCCCAACAATTTGCAACAGAGCACTAGGCTAGACTAGAGCTACTCCTAGAACTATTTGGGTTTCGTCCGCTATCGTCTCCCAAAACCTCATAGGGTTACATCTCTCCAGAGTCAAGACAATAACAATGATGGTTCAATCATGGATCAATTAATTTTGTAATCGCAAATCGCTCTTTTTTTTTTTTTTTCTTTCTTTTTTTCGCCAAAATTAGGCTTTATGTGTCCTTTGACCCATGACCTTTGCAATTCAAGAGCAGTGTCTTGTCAACATAGACAACAATGTTGCTCGGTAGCTAGAGGCAGTTCAAATCCTTTATTTTAACACCGGGTACAAACTGCCTCTAGCTATCTGGCAATCTCAGTTGTATCACGGTGTTTATTGGTAAAAAACCAAAATGAATATTAATAGATGTTAAATGTCTATTATATCGTTGCGGTACCCGCTGCCAAAACATAGGATTCGAACTGCCTCTAGCTGCCGGGCAACCTCGGTAGTCTAGTTGGTAAGACACTGCTCTAGAATTGCAAGGGTTGTGGGTTCGAATCCCACCCGAGTAACATGCCTGTGATATTTTTTCACAGGACTCGGGAAAGTACTGAGTATACAGTGCTAACACACATCGGTGTATGGGTAAAAACCAAAATTAAAATGAATATTCTTTATCCCCGACGCAAATTTAACATCTATTGAAACGTTTGCAGTACCCGCTGCTAAAACATAGAATTCGAACTGCCTCTTGCCACTGGGCAATCTCGGTGGTCTAGTTGGTATCACACCGCTCTGGATTTGCAAAGGTCGTGGGTTCCAATCCCACTTCAATAATATACCTGTGACTTTTTCGCAGAGCTCAGGAAAGTACCGAGTGTACAGCGCTAACATAATAATAAGCAATCCCTCGATGTCGAGGAAGATGTTCTCCACAGAATAAACTTAGTTATTAGGGTTGAGGTAGCTGGTGCCTAAGGTGACTCCGTCGATAACTCAAAAGTCCAGTCCGTGAGCAACATACTCTCAGGCAGATTATTAGGGTTGAGGTAGCTGGTGCCTATAAGGTGACTCCGTCGATGACTCAAAAGTCCAATCCGTGAGCCACATACTCTCAGGCAGATGTCACAGGTTGTAGTTATAGGGACGGTTGGACCATGGAGATGTCTGTCACGTTCCCTCTCCTTTCGCTGACTGACGATTAGCTGTTGCCTGAGCTAGTCGATTCATTTCAAAACTAGCCGTGCCTCTGTGCAACCGTTGCCTCCATGATGCTCGATCTGCTGTCAGGTTCTCCCAGGAAGCAGTATTGATACTACACTTTTGTAGCGATGCTTTTAGGGTATCTTTGTAGCGCTTCCGTTGCCCTCCGCAAGTCCGTTGTCCTTGGCTAAGCTGAGAGTAGAGTACCTTTTTAGGAAGGCGCTCGTCTGACATTCTGACGCATTGGCCAGACCATCTCAGCTGGTGTTTGATGATCAAAGCTTCAATGCTGGTGGTTTTTGCCTCAGTGAGGACACTTGCATTGGTGTGTCGGTCTTCCCATTTGATGTTAAGAATCCTTCTGAAGCATCGCTGGTGGTAGCGTTCCAATGTCAGCAGGTTCCTGCGATATGTAACCCAAGTTTCACAACCGTACACATCGGTGTATATATGGATAAACCAAAATGAATGTTATTTATTCCTGATGCAAATTTCCATCTGTGTATACTATCATTTTCATAATAATCATTATTCAAAATTGTTTTTAATTATTACAGATGAATTCTGCAAAGATCGCGAATGTGGAGCGATCGACTCAGAGGAAGGCGAGCTGGAAAAACATTCAAGTAATCACGAGGTTGTTGGATGGATTTGTGTATGACATTTTTAATAAACTTTGATATTCATGAACACAAAGCACCAAAGACTTGACACTAAACAAACAAACAAACAAACAAACAAACCATTAGATTCTGAAATTTTCTGGAAAGGCCCTCAAAAATTACGAGCAATTTTTATAATTCTCATTGTGTTGCTGGAGATAAACCATTTGTTTAAAAAAAAAACTAAAAAAACAAAAACCTCATGAAATCGTCACCTGAATTGAAAAACCATTGCTTATCCATACTGAAGGGCAAACCATGTTGTGGAATTGACTTTTCACAAAAAAAACCACTTGACTACCTATTAGACTTCCACACTGGGAGAAACCATCTACTTGTGATCTTAGTGGAAAAGATTCAAACAGAAAACATCTCGGCAGAACATCAGAAGTTTTTAATCCAATGATAAAATCATCCCAACATGAATTCTGGAACTGAGACAGTTGAAGTTGTTTGTGATATGAATCACCCAAAAGACCAAACTGAAACAAAACCAGTTATTTGTGAAGTTTGTGGCGAAGCCTTTTTAACAAATCTTTGCCTAACCACCCATTGCTGTGACCTTACTAAAGAGAAATCAATTGTAAACAACTTTTGTGGAAAAGATTTGTCTAGAATAGGCGGTATAAATACACAACAAAGAGTCAAATGTGAGGAGGAAGAATATACTTCTGAATTTTGTGGAGCAGTAATTTCACAAAAATGCACACTGACAAAACATCAACTTGTCCACACTGGAGACAAACAATTTGTTTGTGACATTTGTGAAAAATCTTTTTCAACAAGCCGATACCTTTCCATCCATCAGCGTGTCCACACCGGAAAGAAACCATATATTTGTGACATTTGTGAACAGGCCTTCTCACAAAGACATTGCCTGACGGACCACCAGCGTATCCACACTGGAGAGAAACCATTTATTTGTAACACTTGTGGAAAAGCCTTCTCACAAAAAAATACACTAAAAAAGCATCAGATAGTCCACACTGGAGACAAACCGTTTGCTTGTGACATTTGTGGAAAAGCTTTTGCGCAAAGTAACAACGTGACTGAACATCTACGTGTTCATACTGGAGAGAAACCATTCGTTTGTGATATTTGTGGAAAAGCGTACTCGCATAAAACAAACTTGAGTGTCCATCAGCGTGTTCACACTGGAGAAAAACCATTTGTTTGCAACTTTTGTGGAAAAGCCTTCTCACAGAGACGTTTCCTAACAGATCATCAGCGTATTCACACTGGAGAGAAACCGTTTGTTTGTGACATTTGTGAGAAAGCCTTCTCACAAAAATATACACTGAAAATGCATCAGATCGTCCACACTGGAGAGAAACCTTTTATTTGTGACATTTGTGGAAAAGGATTTTCTTTCAAAGGAGGTTTAAAGACTCACCACAGAGTCCACACTGGAGAAAAACCATTTGTTTGTGACATTTGTGGAAGAGCATTTTGTCAAAGTGGGAGTCTACTTTGTCACCAGCTAGTTCACACCGAAGAGAGACATTTGCTGACGCCATTTGTGGCCAAACCGCCTCCTGAAGAAAAACTCTGACCGCCTATACTAGTAGCCAAAATAAGAACTTTGTTACATCTGTGCTAAAAGAGGTACATTAGACTTTTGGACATTTTTTTCTGGACAAGTTGTTAAATGTCTGTCGCGGTGATAGTGTTCCGACTCTCTACAAGATTCCCGCGACACTGGCGGTATTCTCGCGAGACTGCTGGTCCCTCGAGAGTACTACTCTCGCAGAGACCTGAATCATTATGCCACCACTATGACTCAACTATCACAGCGACAAACCATAAACGACTTGTCCACAAGTGAACAGAAGTGAACCCACACAAACTTGCCAGTTTACTGTAATGTTAAAGTTGTTTATTGATCATTACAAAAATGAACTCTGGAAAAAATTACTTGTTCATGATGTGAATCATGATTCATCAGATGTTTGTAGAACAGAATGTTTGAAGAAGGGAGTTAAGTTAAAACATCCCAACGTGATATATCTTGTTTTGACCAATCAGAGTCTGTAAACTGTCCAAGGTATTTATTAATAGAAAATAACTTTTACTTGAGGGATAATATGTTTAGGCCCAGAGTATTTTTGTTTTATTGACATTGAAAAATGCCTCAGGCAAAGAATGCGGTGCACGGTGGTCTAGCTAGAGGTCAAGTTTGATCAATAGTTAGACCAGCATGCACCTCATTCAACAGTTTGCGCTTGCAAAGTGGGTGTTTGAAAAAAGGTTTATGATATTTGAAGTGGTTGATAGTTTCATTATTAAATCACAATGGTTCTTTTTTCTTTAAATCAGTGTCACCTTGTTTTCATTGCTGTTTCGCACTTCTGAGAAAATTCAAGCTTTTTGAGTGTTTTTTTATACTCATCGATAGTTTGGAGATTTTCAAATCGTAACATCCTAATTGGGGACTTTTTGGACACTTGGTAATATTATGTGCACGCTCAGGTTTTGTTAATTAAATTTTTTTAAGTTATCAACCACAAGGGTAAATTTTAAATTTGGGGCTGAACATAGACAAATTGACTTAGAGAGCGGGATTTGAACCAACAACCTCTGCGTTCCGGTGCTCTACCAACTATCAAGTCCTTTTGCCAAAATCTTTGTTTTCGGATGCCACTGGGGGAAACTACCGGGATTACACCCATAAAAGTGGGTAATGTAGGGGAAAACCTTTATTTCCCTTTTTGGGGGGTGAGGTGATCAAAATTCATTGAAAAGTAAACAAAACACAAGACATAAAGCTGTGAAATAAATTTGTGTTGATTTGATTCATAAAAAAACAGTTGTATACTTTGTGGGCGTAAAACTTATTTTTTAATAATCTCCCGTTATTTCGTCAACACAGAGGGCGCTGTCTTCTATTTCGTGTAATTTTTTTTTAATCAAGAGAGGGCGCTCTCTTAAAATCATCTAATTATTTTTTTAGATCGAGAGAGGGCGCTGTGTTTCTAGAAGCTGCGCATGTGCATTTTGTTATGTCATATATATATAACCACAGTAAACATGTCGTCTGCTCACACGATGGTTTTAAAATAAAAATGTTTTCATCACAAAACATCGGTAAGTAAAGATTTGTTTGTTTGGCGTATTGATTATTTCGTCTAGAAATAGCTGGTATATTCTTGGTGTGGATGTAGATTCCGTGGGGCACAGGTAGCACACTTTTTGTAATACTAATGGAATAAAAACTAAAACTAGTTTGTTCATTTGTTGGAACTTTGATTTGAACATGTTGAAGAGTTTGGACAGTACAGGTACGTTCGGGGCATGACAGATGGGACAACTGTGATGATAGTAAAAAATCAATAAGCCCCCAACCATGGAGGAGGCTTTGAACCAACCCATGGACCATTCAATTCAATTCAATGAACATTTATTTAATGAGGATAATTAAAATAATAGCAATAACGTCGTAGCCCACCTTGAAGTTGTTGGGCTGTTTATATGATGTGTCTCTCTTTCCCTTTGGCTTTAAACATCATTTGCATACTGTGTCCGTCTGTGATATATTATAAGAGTAAGACCATGGGACCAAGTCCCAAGAGCCCATAATAGCCCCGCGAAAAGGTGACCTTTTTTAGCAACAACTTAGCAAAGCATCTACAGTATCTAGTCGTAAACTGATCACATAAATCTAGTTTATCATTGCCATCAGATTTTAAACTTAAACTTTAAGTTTTAAAACTTATTGCAATTGTTGATATGTTGACTGCATGACTGGGTCACTGAGTAATTGCATTTGACACTCACACGACACCTAGTATGTATACTGTATGGACCCCTGCCAACACCAAAACACTTGTGTTCCAGGGCCCAATTTCATGGCTCTGCTTACCGTAAGCACGGAATCGGCGCTTACGGGAAGCAGGGAATTATGTGCTTACGGCAAGCGTATTTCACGGGTTAGCGGCGAATTTTGGCTTCTGCACGTGCGTACTCAACGTTACTAGGCATTCTACGCTTACAATGCTAGCGCAGAAATTTGGCGCTAGTAGTAAGGCATTCTACGCTTACAATGCTAGCGCAGAAATTTGGCGCTAGTAGTAAGCGGGGAATAATTATCACAAGCGTGGAATTCAGCGGTAAGCAGAGCCATGAAATTGGGCCCATTTGTACGCAGTATGCACAACCACCAACCCTTAGCCAATGACGAAGATTAAAGTTTCCTTTATAAAGTTGATACCCCATCATTCAATTTTGTTTCGAGTCGAGTCAAATTCCTTAAGCACTCTGTTTAATTTAGCATATATCGTCATTCTTTTTCGTGACATACACACCTCAAATAGCGTCTGTGAATTTGAATGTTGCTTTGATGAATTGTTAAATTGAAAGATTATTTTGTTAAATCGAATGACGCAACACTACATTCAACTATTCATAAAGCGAAATCGAATTACCCTTTTCAGTAGCATTCGATTTCGCGCGAAACAGAATAGCTTGGTGGTTAAATTGGCTGCTCATTTACCAAAATTGACTGAGAAAACATATAATAGCATTGTACTTCCATCCCAGCCTCCCCTTTTTCTCTCCATCTTGCACCGCCCCTAATATCCCCTTCTACTATTAGCTTTGACCCTCCATCCCAGCCTCCCCTTTTTCTCTCCATCTTGAACCGCCCTCTTTTATATACCCCTTCTACTATTAGCCTTGTACTTCCATCCCAACCTCCCCTTTTCTTTCCATCTTGAACCGCCCCAAGATTACCCCTTCTACTATACTAATTAGCCTTAAGTTGTACAATCCATTCCAATCCCCCTTTTCTTTCCATCTTGAACTGCGTTTCAAATTCAGAATTCGGCCATTCAATTTCGTTTTGAATCGAGTCAAATCCCTTTAGTACTCTGTTCAATTGAGCATAGCGTCATTATTTTTCGTGACACACACGCCTCAAGAAGCGTCTGCGAATTTGAATGCCGCTTTGATGAGTTTTTATATTGAATGGTTATTTTGTTTAATCGAATGACGCAACTTTATATTTGACTAATCAAAAACGAAATCGAATGACCCTTTTTAATTGCATTAGTTTTCGCGCGAAAAAGAATAGCTCGGTGGTTAAATTGGCTGCTCATTTGTCGAAATTGACCGAGAAAACCTATAATAGCTTTGTACAATCCATCCCAACCTCCCTCTTTTCTTACCATCTTGAAATGCCCTCAAGATATACCCAGTTCAATTACCAGCCTGATTTTGTATCAGTCCCAATAATAAATTTTCAGAAAAAAAGAAGAACAACTCTGAGGGTTCTGCATAAATTCCATTTTAGTTTTATTCATTTACTTCAATAATATAAAGTGCAACTGTCACAAGAGCAAAAACTTTAATCAAACAAACAATAAAAAGTACAGAAGCAAACACTTTACTTTAAAGACAGTGGCGGTATTGGTAATTGTCAAAGACCAGTCTTCTCACTTGGTGTATCTCAACATATGCACAAAATAACAAACCTGTGAAAGTTGCGAGATAATAATGAAAGAAAAAACACCCTTGTCACACAAAGTTGTGTGCTTTCAGATGCTTGATTTCGAGACCCCAAATTGTAAACCTGAGGTCTCAAAATCAAATTCGTGGAAAATTACTTCTTTCTCGAAAACTACGTTACTTCAGAGGGAGCCGTTTCTCACAATGTTTTATACTGAACAGCTCCCCATTACTCGTTACCAAGTAAGGTTTTATGCTAATAATTTATTTAGTATAATAAATAGGCACATTGTTTGTTTGAAACTGCAGACTGTCAAATTTGATCAATGACTCTTATAATTCAACCAATACTTTATTCTTTTCTTTGATTTCTGTTTACAGGTTTATTAAGATAATGAGAAGCAACAAGAGATGCATCAGGGCTGTGATGAGAACACTTGGCTTGCAGCTTCATCATGACTTCAAACACTTCATCATCTCTCTACTACAAGCTTCTTGTACTTCTTGGTAAATTATTCAGCACTAGGTTATTAAGGTAGGTTTGTCGTTTGTTTAAAAAGTTCTAAAAAGGTCTGTTTACAAAATGCACTTTGACAGGGCTGCACTTTGACTTCATCATCAATATACTTAAAGGGCCTTGTCAGTCACACTAAGTCGATTTGTCGGCAGTTTTGAGTTGAACGCTGCAGTATGCACGAACAAAACACTTTGATATCAAAGTACAATTTCAAACATGGTCTCACTATTCCCCCAAGAAATATATGTAAACATTCAGAAAGCCATGTTTCTTCTTCTTGGGTATTTTATTTTAAAGTGGTTGACTATAAATTGCTATAAATCGTGCGACATGACCTTTTGCACTTATTGTAGTCCAAGCCCTGAGGAAAGCCAGGGATGTACAAAACAACAAGTCCTCTTGCCCGGCAAGGCAGTAAGGGGGGCATGGCTTGGACTTTCACCCAGGGCCAATTTTACTTCCCCGATCCCCGGCCATGTTCTCCGCTAGGCCCCAGTCCCCCTTCATGACTCAAACACACTTCCTCTGAAAATGTTTTACAATCCAAATAAATTGTGCACAAAAGCGATGCGGTTATATTGATGAAGTCTTACATTTTGTAAGCAGACCTTTACTAATAATCAGTTTTGTTGCAGCTGTTGATTTAAGGGACATATCGATTGGTGCTGGCTGAAGAATATTTACAGTTACTTTAATGCCATTTTGCTGCCAAAGCTAATAGTACAACCCATCAGCAAAAAGCACACAATGAATTCCAATTACCACATTTGTTAAAGGCTACTAATGCTAAGCTGCAATATAAATGTGTTGATAGAATTACACTACCTCAGTCATGTGTCTTAATTCGTTCTCTTGGAGAGTGTAACTTTCCTACAAGGACCAATAAATATTTGGGTTCGTCGAACTCTCCAGCTCAGATTTTTCCTAGCGTTGCCAATTAAAGTTAACTGCAGAGGAGTTTATGCTGGGGGTACTTCTCCAGAAGTCCTTCTGCCAGCACACATCTATAAAAATAATAATAGAAAGACAATTAATTAGTACTATACAATCATGAATCTATGTGATGCTTAAGTGGCTCACAGGTATGGGTGTGTGGTGAAGCCTTGTCAAAGATCACATCAAGTTTGTCTAGTTTAGATTAACGCACCAAATCAGCTCAATTGTTAAAATGTTCAACAAATCAATTTCAGTTCTAAGATTTTGTAGGAAGAAGAAATTGAATGTGAGGAACATTATGGTATCAATTGGGGGTATTAAGTTGTGATTTTAGATTCTATCAAGTAGTAAACCACAAGGTAAACTGGCAGTGTAAATAATAGTAAATAATTTTGGGTTGAACAAGAAGACGAACTGACTAGAGCAGGGTTTGAACCAAGTACCTACGGATTGAATTATGCCTGCGCACAACTGAGCTATGCAGCCCTATGTTGGCGGTCTCCCTATTTTGTCAATAAATGTTTGCTTGGGGTGCCAGTTCTTGTTTCAACCCAAAATGATTTAAAATTATTACCAGTAAGCATGTATCCTTTAATTGCCTATTCTGTAACCTTTCTAAGTATAGACTTTGAATGTTTATTTAGTAGACCCTTATCGTATTTTACTTTTAAAACTGATTGATCACCAATGTCAAGTTGTTGTAACAACACTGGTTATTTTCAGAACAAACTTTTTTGGGGCAATTCATTCACATCCTCCTGTTTCAACCGTGTTTGAATTTGAATGACCTAAAAAACGCTTTCAAATCAACCGTGTATTGGTTGTGACAATCAACACACAAGCAAGAATGATTTATTTCAGAGAGAAATCACTATCTGAAACGTAATACATGAACTTTCAGATTAAAACGCATCAGTTTTTGTTGTTGATGTTGATACTGTAGCTGACCGGATAAGAACACCCGACTCAAGCTCTGATGTTTCTATTCAGCAGAGTGTGGGTTCGAGTCCCGATTGTGACATTTGTGTCGTAAAGCAGGACACTTTTGGAACCAAAACCTTAGAGTGCCCTTTTATTGTTGTGTGTTTGCATCCTTGGCGTTTATATCCTGACTGAAGGACTATGCTAAGTATCGAAGTAGAAGTAGAAGTAGAAGTAGAAGTACACATAGAGATGAAAAGGTGCAACAGTTTGTTGTAGTTTAAAATAAGTGGCGTAACCAGAGGGGGCCCTCAAACTTTCCCAAACATGAGACAAACGTGGGGATAAGTCGTTAAAATGTCTGTTGCGGTGATAGTGAAACAGCTCTCGCGTAACAATCATGCTATACTGCTGCTTTGCGAGAGACTACTACTCTCATGACTACTGCTTTTTAAATGACAAGTTAAAATTAAATATTATCTGAAATGATGTCTTTGTCCCCACTTGTGACCTAAAGCAAGACACTTTAAAATGATGTACGAAAATGCGTTACGTGTACACTACAGTATGTATTGTTGTTGTATATGTTGAACCGTGGGCCTACATATTGGTAAACCTAATTAAGTTGCATTTAAAGGCCGTTATTTGAGTTAAGTTGTACATTTGTAGATGAATTTTGAAGAAGAAATGTTTGGATTGATCATAGATGTAATACAACAGTGTAAGCAGTGTGAAGGTGTTTAGAAGTATTTTGGGGACGTTATGGTGAATTTCACGACTTTTTGCACTTACAAAAAAAAAATCACCGATTTTCACCAAAATTAACGAGCGTACGTTTCAAGCGATTTTAAGAAAATGATTTACCAAAAGTTTGTAAAAATTGAAATTTTTTGTAGTTTTTTTTTTCTAACAACCTTTTTTCACCAAAATTAACGAGCGTGCGTTTCAGGCGATTTTAAAATTTCAATTCACCGTTAAAAAAAAAATTAACGGTGAATTTTTTTTTTTTTCCCCAAAAATGAAATTTTATTGAAAAAATCTTGCCTCCTCCTCACCCTCTCTCCCCGGTCCCGCCTCCCCCCTTCTCTCTCTGGTCCTGGTGTCGTCCCCTCCTCGTGGTTCCGCCGCCGTGTTGCCTCCTGCTGCTGCGTCTCCTGTCCGTGCGGTTAGACCTGTACATGTTCCTGTGGGAGATATCGTGGGTTATTTCTTTATTTCGCTTACCTCATGGTCCGTGCCGGGGCTCGAACCTCTCATCTTGTCCTCGCGAAACTGTAACCTTATCCACTAGGCTACAACGATGACTGTACAGATCATACATTTTTTGGAGTGATGAATATTGCACAACCAGTATTGCGTAGTATATTTACGGGAATAAATAAATAAATAGCCCCCTCTGTTGGTCAATTTTTTTTTAAATAGCCCCCTCTGTTGGTCAAAAATGTCCAGATGTAATAAAATTGAATGTCGTTGGTGAAATGTGTAATAAAAAAAATTGTTGCTGTTTTTAATGAAAAAAAAAACCACGTTTTTGCCAATCAGTTATTTAGTGAGTCCGTAATAATGTTTACCCTTTTATAGCCCACCTATTTTAACCCACTTTTTAATATAATATTTAAAAACAAAGACGATTATTAAAGAAGAACACATGGCACACTTTTTTTTATTATATTCATTCCTCCACATTTTTTTTATTGGAACATATAAATAATTATATCTCTTTTAATAATAATAAAAGACAAATTCATGGTCAAAATAACACTCTTTGACAAATAAATTAAGAGTTAAAAACTCACAAATAAGTAGTACAGTAAGACAATCTATTAAAGGGACACATTGCCTTAGATAGGGTGAGTTGGTCTGTAAAACGTTTTTGTAACCGTTTGATATGAAATGCAAATGGTTAGAAAAATTATTTAAAGTAGAAAACAACGATCCACAGAAATATATGCCTTCGAAATTGCAAGGTTTTCCTTATACGTCATAAACTAACAGGGCACGCCATTTTGCCATTTTGAGGAGTCAAATTTTTTACTCAAAATGTCCGACCGTGTTGGTTTGCAAAGTAAAAGGAAAACCATGCAATTTCGTGGCATACTTATGTGGATCAATTTATCCATATTATGCATTTCATAACAAACGGTTAAAAACACTTTTTACATATCAACACAACGTGTCCCTTTAAAAACACAATATGTCCCTTTAAACAAGGATGATGGCTCTATATAGAGGCCAGAGAGTTTTTTTGTACACGGGTAATGAAAACTCACATTATAAGTGAAAGAAATAAAAGACCGTCAATTTAGACAGATTGTTGATAATAATATTATCTATCCTCTTGGTAGAGTGTCTGCCTTCGAATCACAAGAACTTAAATACTCAGATTTCTAATAATATAAAGTTTGTATTAAAGGTATTATACAGGATCGGAAGAGCTGACAAAATAGTCCCAGAAAGTTTTAATAATTTGTGTGATCAGTCATTTGTCGGTACTGGTAAAAATTTGGATTAAATCTGCCGTGCAAGTCACAAGAAAGCAGTTTCTAAAACCAACATAATTTATTTGGTTGTAACAACCAAAATCAGCTATGCAGACTTTTTCCAGATATTTTTCAGAAAGATTTCTTCAAAATCAGTAAGCTTTCAAACAAAATTTTAAAAGATGATTTTTTTCATCCTGCAATCCTGTATCATACCTTTAATGGCACTGGACACTATTGGTTATTGTCAAAGACCAGTCTTCTCACTTTTGGTGTATCTCAACATATGCTTAAAGTAACAAACCTGTGAAAATTTGAACCAATAATTGACTCGTCGAAGTTGCACGAGAATAAGCAAGAAAAACACCCTTGTCGCCCAAGTTGTGTGCTTTCAGAGGCTTGGTTTTTAGAACTCAGCTGAAGTCTCGAAATCAAATCAAATTGTTTAGTTGGAAATTACTTCTTTCTCAAAAATACCTTACTTCAGAGGGAGCCATTTCTCACAATGTTTTAAACTATCAACAGCTCTACGTTGCTCATAACCAAGTTTTTATGCTATTTTTTTTTTGAGTAATTACCAATAGTTAGTGCCCATTGCCTCTAACATTCAGTTTATTAAAAGATAAACATTATTTTTTAATACAATTCGTTTGTCGAGTCAAGTAATAACCATCATCCAGTTTTAAACAACCTGTAGGTTTTCAACACATTATTGGTGGTCACACTCGGGCCAAACAAAACCAAAGTCTTGTTTCTGCTAGTATGTACATTGAAATGAATGGGTAGGCAAAATGTTTTATTCTTGAGAGTTGAAAATAAAGTTTCCCATTAGGACAAAATGGCTTGATAGGTGGAATTTTTTCATCATTCTGAAAATGGGTAGGTAAGTGGATGGGCAGCATGTTTTTTGGGGGCAAAAAATCGGTAGCCATGTTTCCTATATCTATAACAATAATTGGATAGTTGGGCCAAACAAAAATATAATAATGTTACAATGAATTTGGGTAACGGGGCAATATTTTTGTCTTCCCTTTATTCCATTTTTCAAAGTTTGGCCACTTAAAAAGATAGTCTTGTTTTCCATGGCACTGTAAATGGGTAAGATGGTAGGTAGGCAACATGTTTTTTACTCTTTTGAAGGCCAAACAAAAAGATAGCCTTGTTTCCTGTTATGCCGAAAAGAGGGCCACTTATTTTTTTATATTTTCAGGTGGGGCATACAAAAATATAACCATGTTTCTTATTTCAATGCCATGAATTTAGGTAACAGGTGGGCAACGTCTGTGTAAATAGTATGGCCAAACAAAAATAAAGTTATGTTTCCCATTACACTGAAAAGGGGCAAGTACACAGGTGGGCAACATCCTTTTAACTTGTTTTTCCTTTAAAGCCATTGGACCCTTTCGGTAAACAGTAGTGTCCAAGGTCCACACTTTGTGTACCACAACTTCTATATCAAATAACAAACCTGTGAAAATTTAGGCTCAATCGGTTATCGGAGTCGGGAGAAAACAACGGAAAAACCCACCCTTGTTTCCGCGCGTTTCGCCGTGTCATGACATGTGTTTAAAATAAATCCGTAATTCTCGTTAACGAGAATTTATATTGTTTTACTGTTTTCTCAAAAAGTAAAACATTTCATGGAATAATATTTCAAGAGAAGTCTTTCACCATTGCCTTCTGTAAACCCTGTAAGTTATTTGTAAATCTGTGAACTTTTTTTTTTTTTTTCTGAACTGAAAGGGTCCAATGGCTTTAAAGGTTGGCCAAATAAAAAGATAGTAGTTTTCCATTCCTCTTAAAATGGGTTGGTATGTGTTCTATGGTGGATGGGCAGCATGTTTTTTTTTTTCACGGTTGGACCATGGTTGGACCTAACAAAGTGGTAACCTACTTCCTACATTACACTAGTTTGAAATTTGGGTCAAACAAACACATAACAATGTTACACTCAATTTGGTAACAGCTTGGTAACATTCGTTTTATATGCTAAAAATTGGCCAAACAAAAATAAAATAATGTTCTGGAAAAAAGGTAAGTACACAGGTTGGCAACATTTCTTTGCCCCCTTTTTTTAACGTTTGGCCAAGAAAAAGCTAATTTTCCTTTTACTGAAAATAGGTAGGTAGGTGGTTGGCCAGCACGTTTTTTTTCCACAGTTGGGCCAAACAAAAACTCGATGGTACACGAATTTGGGTATGTAGCCAATATTGTGTTAAAAAATGGGCCATACAAAAATAAAGTTATGTTTCCCATTACATTAGAAAAAGGGTAAAATCACAAAAAGTATAGCACTTTTCCATTATTCTGATATATATACCCATATTGAACACATGATTATATTTTTGTTTTGCCAATCAATCCTTACTCGCAAACAGTATTTTTTTCCAAATTACAAAGCAGGTTTCTTATACTCAGCCTAGATTTCCACACCCTTGACAGCATCAACAAAACCTGCACGGGTTGTTCACTTGATCAAATTTGGAGTAGTATTTTCCAATGAAGATGTCACCGAGGAGCGCCCAGGGGTTTAACAAAGTCCCTTCTGATGAATCCACTCAGGCAAAGTGTCTCGGTTTTCTAAAATGCAAGAAGAGAAGAAGAAGACTATACACATTATTTATACTCCAGAAAATGGCAGAAGAGTAAAGGTCAAAGTACAAACTATCCCTTTAAAGACCTGGACACTATTGGTAATTGTCAAAGACCAGTCTTCTCACTTGGTGTACCTCAACATATGCATAAAATAACAGACTTGTTAAAACTTGAGCTCAATTGGTCGTTGAAGTTGCGAGATAACTGTGAAAGAAAAAACACCCTTGTCAAACTAAGTTGTATGCTTTAAAATGCTTGATTTTGAGACTTCGAATTCTAAAATACTTCTTTCTCAAAAACTACTTCACTTCAGAGGGAGCCGTTTCTCACAATGTTTTATACTATCAACAGCTCCCTACTAGTACAACTTGTTACCAAGTAAGGTTTTATGCTAAACATTATTTTGAGTCACCAATAGTGTCCAGGGCCAAACAAAAATAAGTCAGTCTTAGTCCCTCCAAAGTTAGAAAAAAAAACATTTCTGTAATGTTCCTTTAATAATTGGGCCAAACAAAAATAAAGTTATGGTTCCCATTACACTGAAAAAAAATAGGAAAGAGCTTAGGCGGGCAACATCTTCTTTCCAACTCTTTGGCTAAATAAAATAGGTGGGTGGGCGAAAAAAATGTGTCCACAGTTGGGCCAATCAGAGAGATAGCCAGGTTTCCCATTTTTATCAATTTTATTACAAAAGTAGTAAAATAGTCCCCCCCCCCAAAAAAAAAAGTAATGTGACAATCAATTTCCACCAGGGCCCAATTTCATAGAGCTGCCAAGCTCAAAAATTTGCTAAGCATGAAATTTCTTTCTTGATAACAACAGGATTACCAACCAAATTTTCATGTGATTTTCAGGATCAATCAAACAACAGCTGATTACCAGTATCAAGCAATATGATACAAATGGAAATTTTGGTTGGTATTCCTGTTTTTATCAGGGACGAAAATTCACGCTAAGCAACTTTTTGTGCTTAGCAGCTCTATGAAATATGGCCCTGGTCTTTGTGTTATTCCATTTCAAGGTGTTATTCCATTTCAAGGAATCAAGTTCCACGCAAATAAAAATGATCTCAAGCTTACCTGGTCCATCTTTCACAAGTTTAGATTTGATGACTCTCTGTCTGTCTTAGTCCCTCCAAAGCATTTCAAGTCAGATATGCTCTGGATGGATCTGTAGATGCTCTCACCATGGTCTTGTTAAAAGTTGGAGCAACCCCTTTAAATACAATGGGAGACTTTCCAACGCTAGGTGGCAGCAGACATACCAGGTAAATTTCCATTTTTTACGTAGTTCTGAACATGCGCATAATTCTGAGAACAATGGATTTACCCGGTAAGTCTGCTGCCCTCTATCGTCCCAGAAAGTCTCCCATTACATTATAAAACTGATTATATATAATGAGTAGGGTAGATGGCCTTAGCTTTCGATCCAAACCGGACCTTCTTCAGAGGCATAAAATAAGTACAAACAAATCAGATCAGATCCATATAGAAAAAAAAGAGGGGAAAGGGACTAAGGAAGCCAAAAAATGGGTGAAAGGGCAATCAAATAATTTTTTTTAGGCTAAGGCAGCCTGCAATATCATAATGTCGTGAATCTATCTGAAATGAAAAAGCCAAGACCAGGGCCCAATTTCATAAAACATGTAGCAGCTGTTTTGTGCTTACAGAGTGTCCCTTAGCAGAATTTCTTTTTCATAAAGCTGTTTACCAAAAAGCAAGGGTAAATGCTGGTTTACCCGTGATAGGCACACAAGTGACTGAACAATGCAAATCCATGGTGAACGTGCATGAGCACCTAGAATGTTTCTAGAATGTTTCTATGCTTACCCACATTTATCTGCTATACAGTAAGCACAAAAAGTTGCTTATGGGTAAACAGCTATTAGGAAATTGGGCCCTAGATCAACAAGTTGTGGCCTCGTGGCCTTCGGATTATTCTAGACCAATACAAATTCTCTCAAGCTTACCTGGTCAATCTTTCACAAGTTTAGGTTTGGTGAGTCCATTTTCGTACTCCCTCAGAAGTATTTCAAGTCATATAGGCTCTGGATGGATCTTTGCGTAGATGATCTTTTTGCTCACTGAAGACTGCAGCTGTTGCAACCCCTTTAAACACGAAAACATTATAAAATAAAGGCATAAAGAATGTGCCACCAGTGCCCAGTGTATCTGTGGCCTGCTGTTGATTTCACAAAAATCTTCCTAACTTAAGACTTATCTTGGGACTTAGGACGAGTCCCAACCCTGCACTGTAGCATGCAGACCTTAAGATTAATCATAAGTTAGGAATGGTTACTCGTCCTAACTCGAGATAAGACGAGTCCTAACTCTTTGTGAAATCGACGTCATGCTCCTCATCAGGATTTGTGGCTCCCAAAGCTTTTTAAAGGTAAATCAAATCTGAAATTAAATGGTCTATGTCAGTGTTCCTCATCATCATGAATGTAAATGCCTCAAAAATAGTCGACAGGCATGTTCAGTCCAGCAGTGTCGCTGGAGTTATTTAGCTTTGGATTGTCCCTAGTGTGTGTGCGTACGTGTCTGAAGGAAGTTGAATCAAAAGATGACAAAGGGCTTACAGCCATGCTCGTACGCTATCATGGCAAACTGCTTGTCTGGCACTTTTGCATGAAAGCCATTGGACCCTTTCGGTACAGAAAAAATGACCGATTGAGCCTAAATTTTCACAGGTTTGTTATTTTTTATAGAAGTTGTGATACATGAAGTGTGGGCCTTGGACAATACTGTTTACCGAAAGGGTCCAATGGCTTTAAAGGCACGTGACACTATTTTTAATATACTCAAAGTGATTGTTAGCATAAAACCTCACTTAGAAACAAGCAATGGAGAGCTGTTGATAGTATAAAACAATGTGAGAAACAGCTCCCTCTGAAGTGACAGAGTTTTCGAGAAAGAGTTGAAAATATTTGATTTGGATTTTGAGAACTCAGAAATATTGATTTTGAGGTCCCAAAATTAAGCATCTGAAAGCACACAAGTAAGAAGAGTGGTCTTTGACAATTACCAAGGGGTCCAGTGTCTTTAAAAGTTGATAACCAAAAATAAAAATTTGTAAAACATACTTACAAAAATGAGCCCGAATTTTGCCAAGAAGTTCCCAAGATGGGTATTAGTTTCCCAAGATTTTGGGAAAACTCCCTAGTAGTGGCAACTGGCTGTGTAGAATCTTGGGTCAGCTCTCAATTGGGATCATCATTTCATGCAAAGGTTTTACTAATAACGATTGACCACAGACCATGGTCTTTATGTCCCATTCAAAAAGTGTCTTGCTTTTAAAATGATAGGGTGTCACTCAAGACTGAAAATCACTTTGATGTTGCCACTCATTAAACAAAATGTTTCACAAGTTTTGTTGCTCTCTAGTGAGGGTTAGCAGAGTGTCAGGGTGTGTTTGTGTCAAACAAAGGCTTTTCCACAAAAACATTTTGTAAATGGTTTCTCTCCAGTGTAGCGCAGTGATGTGCGATCAAGTATTCTTTTCTTAAGAATCCTCTCTCACAAACGGCACAAACAAATGGTTTCTATCCAGAATGCGACCTCTGGTGACTACTTAAACCGACTTTTTGAGAAAATCCTTTGCCACAAATATCACAAACGAATGGTTTTTCTCCAGTGTGTAAACGTTGATGAACCGTTAGGCTGTGCTTCTTTGAGAAGGCTTTTCCACATTCGTCACAAACGAATGATTTCTCTCCAGTGTGGATACGCTGATGAATGGTGAGGTGATGTTTTTGTGAGAAGGCTTTTGCACAAACATCACAGTTGAATGGTTTCTCTCCAGTGTGAACACGCCAATGGACAGTCAGGCCTTGTCTGTGTGAGAATGCTTTTCCACAAATCTCACACCTAAGCGGTTTCTCTCCAGTGTGAACGTGCTGATGAGATTTCAGAGAGTTTTTATGTGAAAACGCTTTTCCACAAACATCGCACACAAATGGTTTTTTTCCCGTGTGGATATGCTGATGGAATGTAAGATGTTGTTTTTGTGAAAAGGCTTTTCCACACGTGTCACAAATGAATGGTTTCTCTCCAGTGTGGAGACGCTCATGCTGTGTCAAAGTACTTATTTGTGAGAAGGCTTTTCCACAAGCATCACAGACATAGGGTTTCTCTCCACTGTGAACACGCTGATGATATGTCAGGCAATGTCTCTGTGAAAATGTTTTTTCGCATGTGCCACAGAAAAATAGTTTCTCTCCAGTGCCAGCGTGCATTTGCTGATGTTTATTGAAACTTTTTTTACATTTTAAAGCTTTTCCACAAATATCGCAAACAAATGGTTTCTCTTCAGTGTGCACACTCTGATGGACTTTCACGTCATATTTTTGTGAGAAGGCTTTTCCACAAGTGTCACAAACAAATGGTCTCTCTCCAGTGTGGACACGCTGATGGTTTGTCAGTGAAGCTTTTTTTGAAAAGGTTCTCTTACATATCTCACAAGCAAACGGTTTCTCGCCAGTGTGGATACGCAGATGGACTGTCAAGTCGCATCTTTGTGAGAAGGCTTTTCCACAGATGTGACAACGGAGTGGTTTCTCTCCAGTGTGTACACGGTGATGGCCAGTCAGGCTGTGCTTATGTGAAAACGCTTTCCCACAGATGTGACAAACGAATGGTTTCTCTCCCGTGTGGACTCGCTGATGTCTGTTGTAACTTTTTTTACATTTGAAGTCCTTTCCACAAACTTCACAAACAAAGACTTTCTTTTTAGTGTGGACTATTTGGTGCTCTCTCAATACAAGATCATCAGAGAAATATTCATTACAAATGAAACAGATAAATTCTTCTAAAGGTTTCGCAGAGTGGATTGTTTTATGTTTTTCCAGCTCGCCTATTTCTGAATAGTTTGCTCCACACAAGTTGCAAGTAATTGTCTCCTTTTGAGAATTCATAACTTATTTGAATAACAATAACTCAGGCCTGTTTTAAAATTGTTATAAGAAGCACACTACTTCTGTTCAACATGTACACTGGCACATATTTTTGCAGCCCCTCATTAATGTTTTTTCCCTCTGTAGCATGAATGCTGATTGTTTGTCTACATGGAGGTGTTTTCACAGCGAAAAGAAATAACCTTTAAAATGTCACAAGGGAATGGTTTCTCTCCCGTATTGACTGACCCCTTGCACGCACGTGACGAGCGGCGACTGTGCCACGCTCACAATTTTGGTGGTCATTAGTACGCTGCGTTGCCTAAACTGCAAACTTCACTGAATAACGCACAGTTACTTTGCCAACCAGTGTAGCGGTTCCGAAGATTTTCTGATGATGACGTCAGGTGATTTGGGTCAGTAGGCACTATGATGGTACATGTGTGTCCGGGGACAGTTTTGTGAGAAGGCTTACCGCAAATACCACATACAAATGTTTTCTCTCCAGTCTGGACTCTCTGGTGCTTCAGTCAGTCTGTGTGCACAATACAAAAAGATTTGGTAAAAAAGTCACAAATAATTTTACAAATTCCAGAATTCTACCAGCAAAAAAACAATTTACACAATTTTAAATTTGTTTGCTTTTATTAGAATGATAAACACATTTATCAACATACTGTGTTTATCATTCTCATTTATTTATGAATTGTAAGCCAGGATCATATACTTCATGGGAGAGTGAATGGAGGCAACGGAGGCGATCCCCTTGCCATTGCCTTGGTGCCCTTGAAATGCTCCAGTAGAAATTTACAATTTCCTCATAGGGTGCCCTTTGCCAAAGAGAAAATGCCCTGGTGCCCTTGCCCTTTCAAAAATGAAGCATACAGGCCTGTGAAGGGAAGGGGTTACGTTATCATAGCTCCCAACAAACGGTGCTAGCACTTCTGTGGACAAGATGACACAAGTGGGGCTAAGTGACACTATATCATAGTGCATCATCCAGTCCTACTACTTGCCGTCAACTCACTTGTTGCGTCAACTCACTGTCAACTCAACCACAACGCAGATGAAAGGATGGATTAGTCTAGACCCAAGTCGTCGGTGATCAATATTGCACGAAGCGCAGTTGTACATTACGGCTACGCTATACGGTACCGATAGTTGACATCTTGGGCCAAGACCATTCCATTTTCAGGAAAGCGCCCTCTGTGTCCATGTTGAACAAGCCCTGTGCTAAAGCAAGATGGCAGCCATGCAACAGCTTTGCTGCATGCCTCGCGATAATTTTTTTATGAGAACGAAACTCAATTTAACTAAAAAACCTAGGAAAATTATCTTTTAGCAAATACTTTACAGTTCTGTTCCATTTTTTCTATGCCTCTTTTGTGGATTTTAAATGAATATTGGTTGAGTTGACGGTAAATTGGCGGCACCAAGCGAGCTACAGCAAGTAGTAGGACCAGCATCATATCATCAAAACAGTGAGCAGTGGTGAGTGATGACAGGCATGACAGGCAGTGGCCAGTCCTCCTGTCCTGATCTCTAGGAGTGCGTTTTGGCGACCCCAACCAAAAACTGTTTCAGTTGTTGGTCGTTGGTTCTGCTGTTCAGACTGAACCGTTCACGGCAACCGAGTTGTGAGCTCGGTTACCGTTTTGGTTATGACGTCAGAAACAGTTTTGGTTGGGGTCGCCAAAACGCACTCTAGGACTCCACTGTGCCTCTCTGCTAGTACTAAGTTAAAGGAACAAGTTGCCTTGGATCGGACGAGTTGGTCTATAAAAAGCGTTTGTAACCCTTTTTTATAAAATGCATATATGGTTGGAAAGATGTTTTAAAAGTAGAATAGAATGATCCACACAAGTTTGCCTCGAAATTGCGTGGTTTTCCTTTTACTGTGCGAACTAACAAAGTCGGCCATTTATATGGGAGTCAAAAATTTGACTCCCATAAATGGCCGATCATGTTAGTCGATGAGGTAAAAGGAAAACCGTGCAATTTCGAGACATGATTGTGTGGATCATTGTATTCTACTTTTACAACATCTTTCTACCCATAGTAATGCATTTTATAAAAAACGGTTACAAACGCTTTTCATTTTCAAAGACCAACTCGACCGATCCAAGGCAGCATGTTCCTTAAAAGTAATTCCCCCTTTTGTCTAGCCCACCTCGCCATAACAAGCGATTCATTTACAGCTCAACACGGTGGGCTACCCTTTGGTCTAGCCCACCCATTTACAGCTCAACAAGGTGGGCTACCCTTCCTGGTCAAACTTAACAAAAAAACAAAAAAGGGGAAGTACTTAACTTAGCACTTGTGCTAACATCAAAGTCCCTCAGGAATTATGTATAAAATCAATTTTGGTAGATATTGAGGATCGTAGAAGAACGCTACAATTATTTAAGAACTTACGTTTGTTTTTTGGAGAAGGAGGGAAAAGTTGTCATCACTATGACTTGCACTCGAATACCATACCGGCGTCACACACACACGAACAGAATAAACACAGACTCGCGCTGTGTGGAAATTGCGCTTCATCTTCTGTACGCAAATTCCGACAGTCCCGATTCGATATAACGACTTAACGCACAATTTGGAAAATGCGCACCTCTGAAGTGAAATTGCGCTATTTAACTCCAGTCTATTTTAAGTGTGTTTGATTGAGCAAGGCATACTGCCCCTGGGAAAACATAAGTGACCCCCCCCCCCCTCTCAGCACGTGGGTTTGTTTATCAACAATGGAAATGTCAGACCGTCTAGACAGAATAGCGCCCTCTAGACGCTCTGATGGCGAATTAATTTAGTATAGAAGTGGCCAAAAAGACCCGTAAAAGTATCTTTGATGAGGTTCAGAACACATAAAACATTGATGTTCAATGTACATGGGTTATATGGGGTTGGCTGATGCAAATTGCGAGCTCGGACTTTAAAGGCAGTGGACACTATTGGTAATTACTCAAAACAATCATCAGCATAAAACCTCACTTGATAACGAGTAATGGGAGAGGTTGAATTGTGAAACGGCTCCCTCTGAAGTGACGTAGTTTTCGAGAAAGAAGTAATTTTCCACGAATTTGATTTCGAATGAACACAACTTCGTGTGACAAGGGTGTTTTCTTCTTTCATCTAGTTATCTCGCAACTCCGACACGACCAATCGAGCTCAAATTTTCACAGGTTTGTTATTTTATGCATATTATGTCGAGTGTACCTCCATGGATACACCAAGTGAGAATACTGGTCTTTGACAATTACCAATAGCGTCTGTAGTAGAACATTCATTGTGTTATTATGAAAGTTAGTTAATTCCAGGTTCTAGTTAATTGCTCTTTCCTGTTTACATTGTCCCTTCAGCTGTTTTATTGCACCCCTGTACATGTAGGGTGTAATTTCTTAGAAGTCTTTTGTTACATGTTGGTAAACAGTTTCTGGGTCCTACACGGTTTTTAAGCCAAGATGGCGTCCGACCGCTTTCCGTGCAAGTGAAGTTTTTTTTTCTGGTTAAAAAGTACACACTTTTCGTGAAGTTTTTCCATTAAATTTATGTTTATATTACAGAACACACATAGTTCTAATATATCTATGGTTTATTGGCCATTTTGGAGGTATTTAAAACTTGTTGGCGGCGCTCTGGACTTGTTGTCGGCTTTAGTAGGACCGCAGGGGACACATGTGTTCTAGTTAAGTGTTGATTTTCTTCATCATGTAATTTGCCTGTTTCAAGTGTTTTCTGCTATTTTGGACTCGGTAAGCATATACTTTCATTTGTTATTGTATAAATATTTTGACAAATTGTAATATTCCTGTGATTCTTTGGAAGTTCATTTGTAAAGTTATATTTGTTAAGATTCTGTCTTGGAAGTTACTTTTGTTAAACATTGGATTGCATTTTTAAAGACCATGTGTTTCTTCCTAATTGATAGAAGAACTGTATTTTAATCAAATGCATTTCTTGTTGTTTTATTTACACAGGTTTCCCAAAGCCATTTTGATTTTAATTTGTAATTTGGCACTGTGTTTCAGGTTTAGATTTAACTCTAGTTTAACTGTGTTTTGTATTATTTTTAGTTATGGTTTTTGAGTCTCAGTTAAATATCTTGGTTTAGGTTTGACTGGTTTAATTTAAGGTTTATAAGGAAGAAAGTTTAGATCCTGAGTTTGGTCTAGAGGTTTTTATTGTTTAATACTGCTTTTGTTGATTGGTTTATAGTCAATAAAGCTATTTTTTATTTTGTTGTTTGAGAAACCTACACTTTGAGTCACTGTTCCTATTTTTTTGCATCTCCTCGCGTCTTAGCCCTATCCGATCTTAGTTTTTCTCATTTGTTCAAGCGAGTGCCCCCATAGTTAGTATTTTTATTAGGTTTTATTCATTTATTTTACAAGTGTACCCATTTTCCGGGTTACACGTCCAGTATCAAAATCAACTTTAATCCTTTGCAACACCCTCTATCCATGTAGCTCACTAGTTTAGGTGGTGGAATCTGAGTGGTGTACTATCAATACTTATTAGTGTCGTTTATAATTTGTATAATATATCAAGCATGCAACTGTAACTTCACCAAAAAAGAGAACCATACAACTTGTCAATGATTAATTTGGTATCGTATTTTTAAATTTCGAATTGTAAAACTGAAAATAAAAAAGAAGGATATTAGCTGACCCAAAGAAAAAGTTGCATGCCTGTATAATGGTAAACATTGTCGGTTGAGGGGTGGGGGGGGGGGGGTATTCTATGCATATGTTGAGGTACACCAACTGTTAAGGCTAGTCTTTGACAATTACTAATAGTGTCTACTGCCTTTAATGCATAGGATCCAGCCATTAATAAATAGTAATTACAAACAATGAAGAAACTAAGGTCAATTACAGAGCCAGCCGTCGATTTCACCAAACTCTTCCTAACTTAGGATTAATCTTAGGACTTAGGACGGGTTCAGTTCCGCATCCAAATACATAGGACGCATTGAACCCATCCTAAGTAAGGACGGGTTACTTGTCCTAACTGGAGTTAGGATTAATCCTAGTGTTTTAGTGAAATCGGCTGCAGAGCAGGTTGAACAAAAATCAAAGCAAAGTTTCTGTTTTAAATTCATATAAAAAGTTTATTTTAACAAAATTGATTTGTCCTGCTTTGTGCAGTACTATTGATCTGTATCTACTCTAAACAATTTAATAATTATACATAACTTTGTTATATATACAAGTAATAAGTTTACATTTTGTTATTGTTGTAACCCTACCCCAGGGTAAGCCTATGGGGTTAATTCCGTTTTGGGAATAAAATCAACACAACAATACAATTAAAGATGCTATGTCAGATTTTTGGCCGAATTGACCCAAAAATTTTGATTTAAAACTCAATAGGTATTTTGATGGAGGTCGAGAAAGTTACAAGCTTTCGTTTGAGCCGTTGCTCGAAAAACCCTGCAGTGAAATAAAGTGCTCAAAATTAGTTTTTGTCGGGATCCTGACAATATTGTCCAAGTTGGTGTTTATTTAATTTCTTTTGGGATTTCAAGACTTTTCCACAAATATCACAAACAAATGGTTTCTCCACAATATGGGATTGGTAGTGGTAAGAGAGAGCGAACTTATGAGCAAAACACTTTCCACAAAAGTCACAATTGAATGGTTTCTCTCCAGTGTGGACTCTTTGGTGACTCTTTAAACCGGTTTTCAGAGCAAATGCTTTTCCACAAATGTTGCAAATAAATGGTTTCTCTCCAGTGTGTACTCTTTGGTGTTTTTTTAGACTGCTTCTTTCAGAAACTGCTTTTCCGCAAATGTTACAAACAAATGGTTTCTCTCCAGTGTGGACTACTTGATGTTTTATCATTGAAGCCTTTGCCGTGAAAGTTTTTCCACAAATGCCACACGCAAATTTCTTTTGTCCAGTATGAACATGCTGATGGGTGGTCAGGTGATAATTTTGTCTGAACGCTTTTCCACAAATTTCACAAACAAATGGTTTATCTCCAGTGTGGAGACGTTGATGGATAGTAAGATTGAGTTTTCTCAAGAAGGTTTTTCCACAAATATCACAAACAAACGGTTTCTCTCCAGTATGAATTTGGTTATGGTAAGCAAGATTGTACTTATTGGCAAAACATTTTCCACAAATGTCACAAGCAAAGGGTTTATCTCCAGAATGGACAAGTTGGTGTTTATCAAATTTCTTTTTAGATTTCAAGACTTTTCCACAAACATCACAGACAATTGGTTTCTCTTCAATGTGAGTTTGATAATGGTACGTGAGAGCGTACTTATGAGCAAAACACTTTCCACAAAAGTCACAAATGAATGGTTTTTCTCCAGTGTGGACTCTTTGGTGACTTTTTAAAGTGGTTTTCAGAGCACATGCTTTTCCACAAATGTCACAAACAAATGGTTTCTCTCCAGTATGTATTCTCTTGTGTTTAGTAAGACTGCTTCTTTCAGAAACTGCTTTTCCGCAAATGTCACAAACGAATGGTTTCTCTCCAGTGTGGACAACTTGATGTTTTATCATTGAAGCCTTTGTCGTGAAGCCTTTTCCACAAATGCCACACGCAAACTGTTTGTTTCCAGTGTGGACATGCTGATGAGTAATCAGTAGATTCTTTTGCGTGAATGCTTTTCCACAAGTGTCACAAACGAATGGTTTCTCTCCTGTGTGAACAAACTGATGGGTGGTCAGGTGATATTTTTCCGCGAATGCTTTTCCACAAATTTCACAGACAAATGGTTTCTCTCCAGTGTGGACACGCTGGTGTCTAGTCAGATCATATTTTTGGGGGAAGGTTTTTCCACAAATGTCACAATAAAATGGTTTCTCTTCAGAGTGGACAAGTTGGTGTTTGTCAAATTTCTTTTTAGATTTCAAGACTTTTCCACAAATATCACAAACAATTGGCTTTTCCTCAATGTGAGTTTTCTCCTCAATGTGAGTTTGGTGATGGTTAAAGAGAGCGTTCTTATAAGTGAAGCCTTCTCCACAAGTCTCACAATTAAATGGTTTCACTCCAGTGTGGACTCTTTGGTGACTTTTCAAAGTAGTTTTCAGAGCACATGCTTTTCCACAAATGTCACAAACAAATGGTTTCTCTCCAGTGTGTACTCTCTGGTGTTTAGTTAGACTGCTTCTTTCAGAAACTGCTTTTCCACAAATGTCACAAGCAAATGGTTTCTCTCCAGTGTGGACTACCTGATGTTTTATCATTGAAGATTTTACCGTGAAGGCTTTTCCACAAATGCCACAAACAAATTGTTTTTGTCCGGTGTGAACATGCTGATGAGTAGTCAGTAAATACCTTTGCGCAAATCCTTTTCCACAAATGTCACAAACAAATGGCTTTTCTCCAGTGTGGACACGCTGATGGATGGTCAGTGTTTGATTTCGTGAGAAGGCTTCCCCACAAAGGTCACAAACAAACGGTTTCTCTCCAGTGTGGATACGCTGATGGATGGTCAGGCCAGACTTACTTGTAAAATCTTGTTCACAAATGTCACAGAAAAATGGTTTTTGCTCAGTGTGAGTTTGGTAATGACCAGAGAGAGTGTGCTCTGAAGTAAAACATTGTCCACATAAATCACAAGTAAATGATTTCTCTCTCGTGTGGACACGCTGATGGTTGGTCAGGTGGCATTTTCGTGCGAAAGCTTTTCCACAAGTCTCACAAGGGAATGGTTTAGTTTTAGTGTGGATGGTTTGGTGGTTCATGTCACGGACCAAATCAGTTTGATTACTTTTAGAATTCATATTAGTAATGATTAACTGACAATTTTCCTTGAAGATTGTTTATAATTGATAAGATGTTGACAATTGCCTGGGCAGAGATAAATGTTGCTTTAAGATTTCTCTCCAATATTGACAATGGTGTGATCAAGAAAATTTTAAAGCGAGGAGTGGTTTTCACAAGTGTCACAAATGAACACCGGTCTCTTCAGTGTGAAAGGCTTGGCACCTTAGTAGGTGTTGTTTTTGAGAAGAGGCTGATCCACAAATCTCACCGAAAGCGTTTTTTCTCCTGTGTGAACAAGCTAATAGTACTACTGTAGGTGTTGTCTGTTGAAGGTTTTTCCACAAAAGTCACCAATGATTTTCTCCCAAAGTAAACACTGTGATGTTCTCTAAGACTTCTCTTTAAAAAAGATTTCCCACATACTTGTGTTTGTTAAGTTTATTTATAGATTCCAAGACTTCTCCACAAATATCCTGAACAAATGGTTTCTCCTAAATGTGAGTTTGGTGATGGTAAGAGAGACCCCGCTTTTGAGCAAAACACTTTCCACAAATGTGACAAATGAATGGTTTCTCTCCAGTGTGGACTCTTTTATGTCTTTTTAAACCGGCTTTAAGAGCAAAAGATTTTCCACAAGTGTCACAAATGAATGGTTTCTCTCCAGAGTGGACACTTCGGTGTTTATAAAGAGTGCTTCTGTCACTAAATGCTTTTCCACAGATGTCACAAACATATGGTTTTTCTCCAGTGTGTACTCTCTGGTGTGTAGTGAGTGTGGTTTTAACAGCAAATGCTTTTCCACAAATGTCACAAGCAAATGGTTTCTCTCCAGTGTGGACACGGTTATGTCTCTCCACATGGCCATGTTGCAAAAATGCTCTTCCACAAATGTCACAAACAAATGGTTTCTCTCCAGTGTGGACGTACTGATGTTTGGTCAATTGGAGTTTTTCTAAGAAAGCTGTTCCACAAATGTCACAAATAAATGGTTTTGTGTCAGTGTGGACTATTTGTTGAATCATAAGTACGGTCAAAACTTATCAACAATGTCACACACAAATTCATCCAACAAATTTCAAGAGTGGTAACTTGATTTTTTTCCAGCTCGTCCTTTTCTTTGTTCATGTAGGTTGTTTCACATACATTCTATGGAGAATTCATATCTGTAACAATAAAAAAAGTCTATATTAATTGTGGTTTTTACCAATAAACCGATATGTGTTGCCACTGTTGTATAGGCCTACTCAGTACTTTCCGGAGTCATGTGAAAAAGTTTCACGGGCATATTACTCGGGTAAGATTCAAACCCACGACCCTTGTCATTCTAGAGCACCATCTTACAAACTAGGCTACAGAGATTGCACGGTAGCTAGAGGCTATTTGAATCATATGGTTTGGCAGCGGGTACTGCAATGATATAATAGATGTAAATTTGCATTGGGGATAAAGAATATTAATTTTGGTTTCTGCCCATACATTGATGTAAATGAGAAAATAGAATTAGCTCTTGCAAACTGCTAACCAACCAAAACGAATTATGGTTTGCAAAAAGTAGCTTATGGTCTCGGGTCTGAAGTTTCAACCCTAGCAGAGTCTTTCTCGGGGCTTAAAGCCATTGGACCCTTTCGGTAAAAAAAAAAAAAAGTTTACAGAGGTAGTGGTGAAAGACTTCTCTTGAAATTTTATTCCATGAAATGCTTTACTTTTGAGAAAACAGGTCAACAATATCAATTCTTGATATCGAGAAATACGGATTTATTTTAAACACATGTCATGACACGGCAAAACGTGCGGATACAAGGGTGGGTTTTCCCATTATTTTCTCCTGACTCCGATGACCGATTGAGCCAAAAATTTCACAGGTTTGTTATTTGATATAGAAGTTGTGATACACGAAGTGTGGGCCTTGGACAATACTGTTTACCGAAAGGGTCCAATGGCTTTAAAGGGTCTATGTACTTTTTGTAGGACAATGTCTACAGATTTACACTTAACTTACACCGTTTGAAGATGATGATAGTAGCAAGCTTCCCTGAAAATATTACTTACTGAGGTGCTGTAGTTTTTGGGAAATGAGTAAAACAATGTCATGAGAACAATTTTCGTCTCAGTGATCGTGAGACAAAAATTATTTTAGCATGTAAAAATGTATTTTCATTACATTGTTTTACACATTTCTCAAAAACTACAACCTCAGCAACTAATATTTAGAGGTACATGTACGCTTTCTATCATTATCTTCAATTGATGTAGGCCTGATACTTCATGGAGGCAACAGAGGCGATTGCCTCCGTTGCCCCTTGCCATTGCCTTGGTGCCCTTGAAATGCTCCAGTAGAAATTTACAATTTCCTCATAGGGTGCCCTTTTCCAAAGAGAAAATGCCTTGGTGCCCTTGCCCTTCCGAAGCATACAGGCCTGGTGTAAGTTTAATGTAAATCTGAGGACACTGTGTTTTTGGTACAAAAAGTACCCAAATCCTTTAATGACTATACAACAAACATCAACAGAACAAGGTGCTTTACACAATAGTTTCTTGATCATGTTTGTGTGAATGTGGTTTAGTTACGTTTGTTAAATCATATGGTAAGACTAAGAGCCCAAGTCATACGGGCCTTTGAATATTATAATACCGGTAACAAAGGTAACCCGTCAACTTGCTCTCCGCCACCCCCCCCACCCAGCAAAGTTGCCCACTTAAAAGTCGCCCCAAGCAGAGACAGCCACCCCAACTAAATACTGAATAGGATAAATAAAAAGTTGCCCCGTGCCTAGTTCAGTTGCGATAACAAAACCCTCCTCCCGACTCGGCCGTCGAGAGGAGGATTACGTTATCGCAACTACCCTGCGCCCAACTCGACGGTCCGGACAACTCAACTTTTTGAGACAACTCGATGGTCCGGACAACTGGACGGTTCAGACAACTCAACTTTTTGAGACAAGTCGCCGGTTGATCATGAACGGACCTTTGTTACTGATAAAACCCAGTAACGCTCTGAGGCGCTATATTCCATTTTCGAAATGTTGACAATGACATTATTGGTCATACTTCTTCTATTTCTAGTACACTAGCATGACCGATAACGTTAACATTTCAAAAAAGGATAACAGCGCCCCAGTCAGTACAGAGTCACGAATTCGCGCCGTCGCCAGATTTTATTTTACGTGCATAGCTAGAAGTTCCTGCCATGGCACGAATTGAAACCTACGGTAGCTAATGCGGCCAAAACGCCTTAACCGCGGGACTTGTAACGTGTCTAAAAATGATCTACGCACAATATGTTCGTCCACTCCTAGAAAGAAAAAATACCCGATCTGTGCTTTATGTACAAACATATGGAATTAAACGCGTCTGGGAACTATTCTTCGTAGTTCCCAAACGTAACGCGTGTCCACACGGCGGATATTTCCGGTCGTTACTAAACTCGGGGTAAAAAACACTTCTTTTTACAATTAAAAGTACAATTTTTTACAACCAACAGTTTGAAAGTAATTTAGGTGCATATGAGTATGACTCTTTAGTCTTGTGCATATATTTAACGGTAGACTTATAATTTATATAAGTTATGTTTAAATGTTCTGTTAAAGTGCATTTAAAAATTGTTGTCGTGAGTTGTCGTGAGTTGTCGGTACTCCTAGAACCATTTGAGTTTCGTCCGGCTATCGTCTCCCGTATACGGGAGACGATAGCCGGTCGAAACCGAAATAGTTCTACTAGTTATAAAGTTGTCGGTATATAATTTAGTGCGACCGTTCCGAAAAAAAATTACGACCTCGCCACCAATTTCCGGCCGTTTTTTGTGTGTGGAAAGTTATCCTCTATTTCTACGAGTGTAGAACAACAAGGAACTCGGTTCCTAATCATAAAACTTACCATACACCGATAATAACATGTACGATAGTCCGAAGAGTTTACTGTGAACAACTCACGACTTCTGAAGAAAAAGCCCTCAACAATTATTTTTTGTGTTCGGTGCCACAATGAAATGTCAGAGGTTATACACACACGAACTCATGGTTCAACGCAGTTGCTTTGCATCTCAACGTTACAGATTCATGGGATCGACCACCGGTCCCAACATTTTGCAATCGACGTGAACCCACACTTTGACCATTCGTTTACCCGCTGTGTGCGGCGTGCAGACTGCGTTACGACTGTTTTATGAATTCATTTCCACTATCTACTATATTTATGGGTGCGTTCGTTTAGCTCCCTATGGTCGACCCCGGTTTGTGGCGGTTTTTTTTCCAGGACGAACGTGGGTAATTATCTGCACACACTCGCCCTGGGAAAAAAAAACCGACACACACCGGGGTCGACCCAGGGAAGCTAAACGAACGCACCCTATATATCCCCTCAAGCGCCCAGCTCCAGGAGATTGTCGAACAGCTTGTTGTACGAGCGAAATTTGTACAAACTTCTTCCGACTGCAAAGATTTGCAAATAGGGAACAGCATGGAGGTAGAAATAACAGGGAGTCCCTAAAAGGGTTTTAGACTGCGGAACGATTTGTCAAATCATTAGATAAAAAGAGGTTACTTTTTTTTGGGGGGGGGGGAGGTGGAGGGTTCGGGTGGGTTGGTGATTTGTCATCTTTCCCCCTGGAAGTTGTGGAAAAGGATATTGCAACTGAAACTTGCTTTCTTCCTACAATTATAAACCTCTACATCGAACCATGAGAATTGAACAATGGCCCGAGAATGGCCGGGCCCTGGGAAAGAACCCGTATGCAATTGCTGTGACCGGCTCTACAAAATATATTTTAAAGACAGTGCACACTATTGGTAATTGTCAAAGATCAGTCTTACCACTTGGTGTATCTCAATATATATGCATAAAATAACAAACATGTTAAAATTTGAGCTCGATCGGTCGTCGGGGTTGCAAGATAACTATGAAAGAAAAAAACACCCTTGTCACACGAAGTTGTGTACGTTTAGATGGTTGAATGCGAGACCTCAAGTTCTAAACTTGAGGTCTTGAAATCAAATTTGTGGACAATTACTTCTTTCTCCAAAACTAGGTCACTTCAGAGGGAGCTGTTTCTCACAATGTTTTATACCATCAACCTCTCCCCATTACTTGTTACAAAGTAAGGTTGTATGCAAATAATTATTTTGAGTAATTACCAATAGTGATATGTAAATTGAGTTTCATTCATGTAAATCGAGTTTCATTCACAGCTGAATTCGTGTTTTTATAAGCTTTATTTTGGTGTAGGTTTGAACCCTGTGGCATTTTGCATTCTTGAGATATACTGATATTTGCATGTTCATATTTTACAATTTAATGAAAGTGCCTTCAGAGGGAAGATAAAATGTCATTTTGAGAAAACTGGGAACCTTAACTTTCAAAGATGCTATGTCAGATTTTTGGCCGATTTGACCCAAATTTTTATATTTAAACTTAAAGGCAGTGGACACTATTGGTAATTGTCAAAGACTAGCCTTCACAGTTGGTGTATTACAACATATGCATAAAATAACAAACCTGTGAAAATTTGAGCACTATCGGTCATCAAAGTTGCGAAATAATAATGAAAGAAAAACAATCCTTGCAACACGAAGTTGTGTGTGTTTAGATGGTTGATTTCGAGACCTCAAGTTCTAAACTTGAGGTCTCGAAATCAAATTCGTGGAAAATTACTTCTTTCTCGAAAACTATGGCACTTCAGAGGGAGCCGTTTCTCCCAATGTTTTATACCATCAACCTCTCCCCATTACTCGTCATCAAGCAAGGTTTTATGCCAATAATTATTTTGAGGAATTACCAATAGTGTCCACTGCCTTTAATAGGTATTTTGATGTGGGTAGAGAAAGTTACAAGCTTTCATTTGAGCCATTGCTCGAAAACGTCTGCCAAGTATTAGTAGCAGTGAAATAAAGTGCTCAAAATAAGTTTTTGTCGGGATCCCGACAATATATCACGTGACCAATTTTTATGTGTTTTATAAGAAACGTTTTAAATTTTTGTCATGGTTCCTGACCATTAAAAGTAAAAGTTAAACTTGTTTTCGTTAGAGCGGGTGATACTCTTTGAAAAAAAATCTATTTTTTAATGTTTGGGGCCAAAAATCTGACATAGCATCTACAAGTCTTTCTTTTGGAGCCAGATTTCATGGAACTGCACAAAAAATAACTCAGCACAACAAAAACTATGTATTTTTACCAGATTGAGGTTTCCACCCAGCCAACTTATCATACATTTAAGGCATGATAGGTGTACAATTTTCAACTGGTGTCCTGCCAAATTCTGCTAAGCAATATGTTCAGGTAAAGCTAACTTTTAGAAAATGAGTCCATAAATTGATTTCATGATTTTGATGTGTCTTCCTGAGTAGGCCGTGCTCAAATTACACGCCCTTGCTACAACGTGCATACTTTGAATTAATGACAGAAACAAAATATACTAAATTTATTAACATTGGTCTTATAAATGTTCTTAAAATGAATTTGAGAATTTATTGTAACACAAACCACATTGTCCACAGATCTACATAAAACTTACACAGTTCGAAGGCTTCCCTCTCTGAGAAAAAATGTCATAAAAAAAAACCACACCCTTTAAAGACAGTGGACACTATTGGAAATTGTCAAAGACTAGTCTTCACAGTTGGTGTATCTCAACATATGCATAAAATAACAAACCTGTGAAAATTTGAGCTCAATCTGTCGTCGACTTTGCGAGATAATAATGTAAGAAAGAAAAAACCTTGTGTCACGAAGTTTTGTGGCTTTCTGGTGCTTGATTTCGAGACCTCAAGTTCTAAACTTGAGGTCTCGAAATCAAATTCGTGGAAAATTACTTCTTTCTCGAAAACTACGTCACTTCAGAGGGAGCTGTTTCTCACAATGTTTTATACCATCAACCTCTCCCCATTACTCGTAATCAAGTAAGGTTATGTGATGATAATTATTGTGAGTAATTACCAATAGTGTCCACTGCCTTTAATACCCAAACTACAAATGCAACAAAATATCTAGAATCAGAAAAATGTTATGTTTTGCTGTAATAATGTGAATATGGACACACACTACTAGGGCCAAGTTCACAAAGAGAAGATTGACCTTGACTGTCAAGAAATTGTGTTCTTCTGAACAAAAAACACTGGTGAAATATTGAAAACTCATGTTTTAAAAGAGGAATTTTATACAGCTTTATACAGCTTTGTGAAATAAAGCCTTGGTAGTTTACAATGTAGACATTGACAACCCCTATTCTAAAGTATTCTTTCTTCCACAAATATCACAGAATTTGTCTCGCCTTCACAGTGAATTCCAAACTGTTTCTATAAAGTGCACCACATAGGTTACACCAAGTCAGACATGTACTGGGCCCAATTCCATGGCTCTGCTTTCCGTAAGCACAGAATCGGCGCTTAAGAATTCTGTGCTTACAGCAAGTGTATTTCACGGGTTAGCGGCGAATTTTGGCTTCTGCGCGTGCGTACTCCCCGTTACTAGGCATTCTAGGCTTACACGGCTAGCACAGAAATTCGGCGCTTGCAAGTATAAGCGGTGAATCGTGATCGTAAGCACAGAATTCGGCAGTAAACAGAGCCATGAAATTGAGCCCTGATGTAGTTCAACCCAAATATAAATAAATTTAGTTTCAAACGGGCAAATTTTACGCAACTTTCACATTCGGATTGCTCATGATTAGATCAATGTTTCAGAGTCGTTCGACCGACTGCAACAGTCGATCTCTCGACTTCCAGCGAGTTTGGTCGCTCCCAGTCCCAGCTAGTCCTAACGGTTTCAAGCGCAAAACTTTTGACACACAATTCAGTAATTTGTTGAGGCGCAACTCGTGAGTGCCTGTCTGAACCTGCAGCCGATTTCATGAGACGCTAGGATTAATCCTATCTCAAGTTAGGATGAGTAACTCGTACTTACTTAAGATGGGTTTAATGTGTCCAAACGTCTATGGATACAGAACTTAACTCGTCCTAAGTCCTAAGATTAATCCTAAGTTAGGAAGAGTTTGGTGAAATCGAAGGCTGGTGCTACATAGAAATTTCTTCTTTCGGGAATTCACATCAGTAATATTAAACCATTGATTTTTCTTTTGTACTTCCCATTTTGTTGAGAACACACTGAATGGTTTTTCAAAGTACTTTTTTATTGTTCAATGGAAAAGACTTTTGTCATACCATGATTTTTCTGTGGAATGTAACTGACAGCTACATCTTAAGTCAAATCGACCAACCGACAATCGATCGATCAATCAGGCAATCAATCAATAGTTTTCTGTTTTTGTAAATTCTGTATATTTTGTGCCTGAATAAAGAGTTAGCTTTGAAAAGTCAAAACAATTCAATCAATCAATCATCCAATCCTTCAATCAATCATTAAAGATGTCAATCCAACAGTCATTGCTCATAAGGCTGTAAAGTACTTTTCATAAACATATATTGTTTTTACACCAGTGTGTACTCTATGATGTTTATTCAGAGTGTCTATTCCATACAATTCACAAATTTTGAACTGTGGACTCAACTGCTTAGACTGCCGTTGTTTTTTTTTAACTTAAAGGCAGTGGACACTATTGAGAATTACTCAAAATAATTATTGGCATAAAACGTTTCTTGGTAAAGAGTAATGGGGAGAGGTTGATAGTTTAAAACATTGTGAGAAACGGCTCCCTCTGAAGTGACGTAGTTTTCGAGAGAGAAGTAATTTTCAATGAATTTGATTTCGAGACCTCAAGTTTAGAATTTGAGGTCTCGAAATCAACCATATAAAAGCACACAACTTCGTGCGACAAGGGTGTTTGTTTACTTCATCCATATCTCGCAACTTCGACGACAATTTGAGCTCAAATATTCACAGGTTTGTTCTGTTATGCACATGTTTAGATACACCAAGTGAGAAGACTGGTCTTTGACAATTACCAATAGTGTCCACTGTCTTTAAATGTTTTTTTCGCATCCACAAATATCACATCGAGACCAATTCTCCCCAGTGTCGACCCGCTGAATTTTGTGTGAGAAAGTTTTTCCAAATACAAAATATCTCAATCAAATGGTTTCTTATAAATGTGGTATAGTTGGTGAATACTTAAACTGCTCTTCTGAAAATACGTCAGAAACAAATGGCTCCCCTACAGGGTGGACACATTCGTGTGTGTCAAATGTCTGTTTACATTCCAAGACTTTTCCACAAATATCACAAACAATTGGTTTCTCCTCAATGTGAGTTTTATCCTCAATGTGAGTTTGGTGATGGTTAAAGAGAGCGTACTTATAAGTGAAGCATTCTCCACAAATGTCACAAATGAACGGTTTCTCTCGGGTGTGTACTCTTTCATGACTTTTTAAACAGCTTTTAAAAGCAAATGCTTTTCCGCAAATGTCACAAACAAATGGTTTCTCTCCAGTGTGTACTCTCTGGTGACGATCCAGAGAGCTGTTGTGAGAAAATGCTTTTCCACATATATCACATGAAAATGGTCTCTCTCCAGTGTGCACTCTCTGGTGAGACGTAACATTGACCTTTTGAGAAAAAAGTTTTCCACAAATGTCACAAGCAAATGGTTTCTCTCCAGCGTGGATACTGCGTTGATGCCCAGTTAAACTCTTTTTGCAAGTTAAAGAAACTCCACAAATGTCACAACGAAATGGTGTGTCTCCAGTGTGGACACGCATATGAATTGTCAGGCAGGGTTTTTGTCTAAAAGCTTTTCCACATATTTCACAAACAAATCGTTTTTCTCCAGTGTGGATCTCTTGATGCAGTTTTACATTTATTTTACTGCTGAAGGCAGCTCCACATATGTCACAAGTAAAAGGTTTCTCTCCGGTGTGAACTTGCTCATGATTGGTCAGGTGGAATTTTCGTCTGAAGGATTTTCCACATAAATCACAAGTAAAAGGTTTCTCTCCAGTGTGAACTCGCTCATGATTGGTCAGGTGGGGTTTTTGTCTGAAGGATTTTCCACATGTTTCACAAGGAAATGGTTTCTCTCCAGTGTGAATACGGTTGTGGACAGTTAAGCCCGGTTTTTGTGCATAGGCCTTTCCACAAATGTCACAAACAAATGGTTTCTCTCCTGTGTGGACACGCAGGTGCTTGGCCAGGAGGAGTTTTTGTGGAAAGGCTTTTCCACATAAGTCACTAATAAATGGTTTCTCTCCAGTGTGGACTGGTTGATTGTTGGTCAGTTGAGGATCTTGTGAGAAAGCATTTACCCAAATATCACAAAGAAATGGTTTTGTGTCAGTGTGGACTCCTTGGTCGTTCACATCACAGACCAAATCAGTTTGGTTACTTTCAGAATTCATATTGGTAAATAGACAATTTTAACGTTTACTAGCAAGATTGTTTACAAATTTAAAAAGATAAGTAATTTTAAAATAAATCTTGCAGTCATTTTACTAGAAGAAATATTTCACAAGTCCAGAATTAGTCGCATGATGTAGAGTAGTTTGTTGCCAAAATATGTCAAAGGACACACTCATGAATATGGCCACTTAAAACAGTTTCTTCTTCTCCAAAAACACCATAAATAGATGTTTTCTCCTTTACTGTGGGTTCGTAATGGTCAGTCAAAATATGCTTTAAAAATGTCTGCAACTGTCACAAACTATTGCTCCTGCTCCAGTGAGGACACGGTGAGGACACAGTGATGTCGGTTTAAACTAATTGGAAGGTGTTACCAACACAACATGGTTTTTCTTAGATGTCAGACCCTGTATTTGATTACCAACATCGCACACAAATTCATCCAATGACTTCCACTATGGGTAACTTGATGTTTTTCCAGCTCACCTTTTTCTAAACATTGGTTGCTCCACATACAGGTCTTCTTTGGATGTACCTCATATCTGTATAATCAAGATCAAATTTAAAAGATACTTGCAACTTTGTTCTTTTACTGAGAATGATATTATTATTTATATGCACACTTTTACCAAGGCTCGATATTCTCATTGAACCACTGCCCTGAGGCCATTGATACCGCCCGCACAAATCCCAGGGTCTTGTGTTTTTGTTCAAATGTTGCCTTTAAGTTTCACTCTGAGTCTGAACTAGCCCTGGTAGGACGTCAGTCAGTGTCACTGCACTGACATCCTGGGTATAAAGCTTCTTTACAATGCGAACACAAATTTGACTAAAATTGTCTTTATTTTTTTACCTGATTTGAGAAGTTGAAGTTCTGTCAATTAGTTCAAAGCTAACAAATATATATCAATGGAAGAAATTATTTCCGAAAATATGCCCAAGTTCTGCACTGGCAATGTCATCAACATGTGGCGATGTCATCAATATGTACCGATTGATATTCATTAAAAATGCAGGAGGCATAAAACTTTCAAGTTTTATAGCTCAAATAGAATTTTTATTAGTTTCCGGTTAAATTTTGGTTACAAAAATGTAGCTTTTTTAACGAGAAACAAATACTTATAAGCAACGAAGCCGTCTGCCGCCATCTTGATTTTTCACAGACTTGTACATATGGACAACAGAGGGAGCTTTCCAGCATTTGGAAAATAGTCTGGGCACAAGACGTCAATGCCTGGTGCCGCATAGTTCTGCGCTTTGTGTAAATTGCTCGCTGACTAATTAGTGGTTGGTTGACACGAGTTGACGGCGATTTGGCTGCAAATAGTAGACCGCCAGTGATCGATGCAAGAAAGTGTTTACACGGAAGTTAGTGCACGACGTGGAATGGGAAACGTCAATTTCAGTTTTCTTTTTACAAATATTTTCACCATAAGGAGAAAATTCAACAATTTTAAATAAGCCTTCTTGGAGTTCCGACTACAAGGATTATGTGAGTAAAAGTTCAGCTTCCTGAGTTAGGTAGAAGCAGAATTCCCAGGTTCATATTTTGAACCTGTCGCATCAAACGCATTATTTTGTTGTTGTCTGTAAAAGGGGTGTTACAATGTTGCAGTGCGTGTGCGCGCTGTCCGTTTGCATTGCACGCCGTTCACTCATAGTGGCGCGCACGCACTGTAGCACTGCAACATTGTAACACCCCTTTTACAGAATGGTTTAGCCCAACAACAAAATAATGCTTTTGCAAAGCGATGCGACAGGTTCAAAATATGAACCTGGGATTTCGTAAGTTTTTGTCACTTTTTCTTTGAAATATTTCCTAAATGGTGTTTTGAGTATTATGGCAGGCTGCATTAGACATTGCAGATTAAGTTCGTACCCTCAGAATTTGTGTCATGATTTTTGAAAGTGGTAAAAATGGGGCAAATCTGGTGACTAGCTGTCGAAATTGTACGTGTTGGACCAGTTCAACCGTTTCCGCTCAAACAAACTCATAACCCTCCGGCCTGGCGGTCGTCGGGAGGAGGGCTACGTTATCGCAACTATATAGTGATTTGTACCAAAAATCAATCATTTTATAAATGTTTGAGCATAACCAACGACAGGAAACTTTATTCTCAGCATGATTAAGCCTGATGAAAATACAGACCGTGAGTAAACTGCATAGCTTCTGTCACCGGTGTAGTTGCGATAATGTAACCCTCCTGCCGACGGCCTGGGCTGGGCCATTTTTACTCTTTCGCTTGGGGATCTGGTAAGTTTTTGTCTTTTTTTCTTCAAATTATTTCCTCAATGGTGTTTTGAGTAATATTGTAGGATTCATTAGACATTAAGGATCAAGTTCGTGTTCCTAGAATTTGTGTCATGATTTTCAAAAGTGGTAAAAATGGAGCAAATCTGCTGACTAGCTGTCGAAATTGTACATTTTTAAGTTAAAATTTAACCATTTCGCCCGGCACACATTGCGTTTGCTTCGTAACCCTCCGGCTACGCCGTCGGCAGGAGGGTTACGTTATCGCAACTATCACCGGTGCAGCTTGCACAATCTTGCGATAGGGAATCAATGTTGGGGTTCGAAAACATATGAGGGTCGATAACGTATGAGTCTATGACGCTACGATAATTAATTGTATATTACTGTTGAGTAGGTAAGGTAGTGCTAGTGTAGTGTAGAGTGTAGTGGGCCCTAGTTAGTATAGTATTTGTACTGTATGTAGGCCCTTTAGTTTTATGTAACTAATTCATAATCGTAAAACTTACCATGCTTACCATACTGATAGAAAGCTACGATAGAGAAGAGTTTACTGTGAAAAACTCACGACTCCTGAAAAGGTCAAATTCTATTTGAAAAGTCAAGCATCAAGCCAAGCGTAACAATTCTGACACGGCCTTTAATTTGTTGTGCTAGGTGCCTCAAGGAAATGTCAGAGGTCATACACACGAACTCATGGCTCAACACAGTTGCTTTGCTTCTCAACGTTATAGATTAGAGGGATCGACCACCGGTCCCAACATTTTGCATTCGACGTGAAACCACGCTTTGTCGGGCTCCCTGATCAACTTCGTACGACCGAATACCACGATCTGTGGTACCAGACTCGTTTACCCAGCGTGTCAAGTGTTTACGACTGTTTTATGAAATAATTTCTAGAAATTAATTTTACAAACTTCTTCAACAGGGAACATGGATGAGTCCCTAACAACAAGGTGTAATACACTGCGGAACGGTTAATAAGATCATTTTAAAAAAATAGAATGTTCTCAAAATCGGTGCTTGACCTTGAAGCTTGGTAGATAATTAAATTGCCAAGTCTATTTTTTAACGAACCCCTTTCAACTTCAATTCCTATCCCAAGGCGCCGCCACCACTGGGGCCCCATTTCACAGAAAATAGTACCTCCTCCCGACGGCTTCGAGGCAGGAGGATCGCAACAGACGCAACTACAGAAAATCTTGACAAATTTGTATGCAAATACAAAGCAAAAGTTGAGCTGGGCACCACCAGTGACAAAATTGCAAACCTTATTAAATTTTGGCTAAACCTGTCTGTTATAAGCAATACTTTTCTGTGTTAGCAGGTTTTTGCGGTCCTACTACTTGCCGTCAACTCGCCGACTTGCCGTCAACTCGCCGTCAAATCATTTTCGTGCCGTCAACTCATTAAATTTACTTGAAAAATTTATAAACGGGGCACGGAAGTGTTAAGTCTGGGCTAAACTACATATTTCTCATGGTTTTCGGTACAAATTCATTCACAAAAACGACTTTGTGTTGGTAAAAAAAGTACCAATCATTGACATCTTGGGCCAAGATTAATCCATATGAAAAAGCAAGGTGGCGGCCGACGGTTTTGCTGCTTCGAGATCATTTTTTCACAAGAAAAAAACCTCAATTTTTATTCCGAAATACGACCTAAAACTTACGCAAGTTCTCTTTTAGCTGATACGTCACCGTTCTATGCTTCTTTTGTGGATTTTAAATGTATATTGGAGGAGTTGACGGCGAGTTGACGGCACAAGTGAGTTGACGGCGAGTTGACGGCAAGTAGTAGGACCCGGTTTTTGCGTGCTCCACGACAGGCTTTATGAAATTGGGCCCTGGCCTTATGGATATTTCCTTTGCAATGCCCTCGCGAGGATGATGAGCAGACTACTTTTTTTATGCGGGGGGGGGGGGGGGGGTGGGGGTTTCTTGATTCCCCTTTGAAAATGTACCAGTAGTGGTAGGGCAATACATGTTTTGTTTAACCCCACCGAAGTTCCCTTTACAATTTGTCTACCCCACCCATGGAGGAATGCATGCTTGACCCTCCTCCATTATGCCCTAGGGCTACATATGCAGTTAACAAAACATCTTTAAAGGAAAACCATCCGACTTCAGAAAAACATGCCTTCAAGGCAGACTTTGTGGAAAATTAATTGCAGGCCTCATACTTCACGGAGGCAATGAAAAAGCGATTGCCTCGATGCCCACGGGCCATTGGTCCATTGCCTTGCTTAGTCCTCATAGGGTTTCCAATTCCTCATAGGGTGCTCTTTGGAGAAAATGCCTTGGTGCCCCTGCCCCATCAAAAACGAAGCAAACGGGCCTTAGATTGTTCTACATTAATTTGTGCTAATCAGAACTCAAAACAGACTCTGTAAACTAAAAAAATAATTCCTGTGTTTTATTTATTCAAGTTTCCTTTATATATTATACACATCATCACAAAGTAAACAAAACATGTTCGAGGTACATGTACATGTAATAATGAGATGTCAATTTTGTGTAAATGGTGAACCTTTACTTTTTAAATCTTTCTTTCTGAGCCCAATTTCATGAAGCTGCTTTAAAGCACAAAAAAAGCTCAGCACAACAAAATTATGCTTTTACCAGAATAAGGTTCCCAGCCAATCATAGACGTGTACAATTTGTAACTGGTATCCTGCTAATTTATGCTTGGCTGATATTTTTTTAAGCAATATTGTTCGGTTAAGTAACTCTTCAAAATTGAGCCCATACAAATTTATGTCATGATTATGAAGTGTCAGACCTCAGTTGAATTCTTTAAACGTCGTTATCTATCTATCTATCTAAGTTCTAAAGTACTCCACATTTGGTAATTATACTCAAAATATTTTTTAGCATAAAACCTTACTTGGTGACAAGTAATGGGGAGAGGTTTTCGAGAAAGAAGTAATTTTTCACGAATTTGATTTCGAGACCTCAGATTTAGAACTTGAGGTCTCGAAATCAACCATCTAAACGTATACACAACTTTGTGTGACAAGGGTGTTTTTTTCTTTCATTGTTATCTCGCAAGTTCCATGACCGATTGAGCTCAAATTTTCACAGGTTTGTTATTTTATGCATATGTTGAGATACACCAACTGTGAAGGCTAGTCTTTGACAATTACCAATAATGTCCACTGCCTTTAAACCCAGTTCAGACATGTACTCTAGAGTAATGCAGAACCAAACAGATTTGGAGCTACATGTACTGTCAACCCACATAAATTGTGGTTTCAGACAGGCAAACTTTACACAACATTTTTACTCATTCTCGATCTTGAAGACGAGCAGAGTATACTGTTCGAAACGTCGAGACCTAACCCGGCTCTTTTCAGAGCCAACACTCACCCTAAGAGATTTACACATGGTTTTACCTGCAAATTACTATTTATTTTTAGTTTCTTCTTATTTCTCCGAACTATGCAAAGCTTCAAACAATACCAACATTTTTACATTGGAATTAGCTCATGACAAGATCATCAACGTTTGAAATCAAGACGCTTCGGAGTCGTTACACTGATGCAACAGTCACATCTTTCAACTTCCAGCTAGTTTGGTCGCTCCCACCCAGTCAAAATGTTTCATGCGCAAAGCTCTTTATGTACACAATTCATAAATTTTGTGAGACACGACTCTAGAGTGCCGGTTTGCTAAAGTGCCTGGGTGTTATAGAAATTTCTTCTTTTGAGCTGCGAGACAGCTTTTCCGTAATTATCTCTCTTATGTATTCTTTTAAGTGTGGAATTGTTGGTGAATACTTAAAGGCAGTGAACACTATTGGTCATTACTCAAAATAATTATTAGCACAACACTTACTTGGTGACGATTAATGGGGAGAGGTTGATGGTATAAAACATTGTGAGAAACGGCTCTCTCTGAAGTGACACGGTTTTCAAGAAAGAATTAATTTTTCGCAAATTTGATTTTGAGACCTCAGATTTAGAATTTGAGGTCTCGAAATCAACCATCTAACACACAACTTCATGTGACAAGGGCGTTTTTTCTTTTATTTTTTTCTCGCAACTTCGACGACCAATTGTGCTCAAATTTTCACAGGTTTGTTGTTTTATGCATATGTTGAGATACACCAAGTGAGAAGACTGGTCTTTCACAATTACCAATAGTGTCCACTACTCCTTTTTAACTACGTCACAAACTAATGGCTCCCCTACAGGGTGGACACATTTGTGTTTGTCAAATTTCTTTTGTGATTTCCAGACTTTTCCACAAATATCACAAACAATTGGTTTCTCCCCAATGCGAGTTTGGTGATGGTTAGAGAGAGCAGACTTACGAGAAAAGCCTTCTCCGCAAATGTCACAAATGAATGGTTTCTCTCCAGTGTGGACTCTTTGGTGACTTTTTAAATAACCTCTAAGAGCAAATGCTTTTCCACAAATTACACAAACAAATGGTTTCTCTCCAGTGTGTACATTCTGGTGACGATTCAGACTGCCTTTTTGAGAAAATACCTTACCACATATATCACAAACAAATGGTTTCTCTACAGGGTGGACACATTTGTGTTTGTCAAATTTCTTTCGAGATTTCAAGACTTTTCCACAAATATCACAAACGATAGGTTTCTCCTCAATGTGAGTTTGGTGATGGTTACAGAGAGCAAAGTTATAAGTGAAGCCTTCTCCACAAATGTCACAAATGAATGGTTTTTCTCTAGTGTGGACTCTTTCATGAATCTTTAAACCGCTTTTAAGGGCAAATGCTTTTCCACAAATGTCACAATCAAATGGTTTCTCTCCAGTGTGGACTCTTTTGTGATTTTTTAAATTGTCTCTTAGAGCAAATGCTTTTCCACAAATGTCACAAACAAATGGTTTCTCTCCAGTGTGTACTTTCTTGTGACGATTCAGAGAGCCTTTTTGAGAGAATGCTTTGCCACAGATATCACAAACAAATGGTTTCTCTACAGAGTGTACTCTTTTGTGACTTTTTAAATTTTCGCTAAGAGCAAATGCTTTTCCGCAAATGTCACAAACAAATGTTTTCTCTCCAGTGTGTACTTTCTTGTGACGATTCAGAGAGCCTTTTTGAGAGAATGCTTTGCCACAGATATCACAAACAAATGGTTTCTCTACAGAGTGTACTCTTTTGTGACTTTTTAAATTTTCGCTAAGAGCAAATGCTTTTCCGCAAATGTCACAAACAAATGTTTTCTCTCCAGTGTGGACTCTTTGGTGACTTTTTAAATAACCTCTAAGAGCAAATGCTTTTCCACAAATTACACAAACAAATGGGTTCTCTCCAGTGTGTACATTCTGGTGACGATTCAGACTGGTTTTTTGAGAAAATGCTTTTCCACAGATAACACAAACAAATGGCTCCCCTACAGGGTGGACACATTTGTGTTCGTCAAATTCCTTTTTGGATTTCAGGACTTTTCCACAAATATCACAAACAAATGGTATTTCTTCAGTGTGCACTCCCTGGTGACACCTGACACTGACCTTTTGAGCAAATACTTTTCCACAAATATCACAAGCGAATGGTTTCTCTCCAGCGTGGATACTGTGTTGATGCCCAGTTAATCTCTTTTTACTAGTGAAAGACACTCCATAAATGTTACAACCAAATTGCTTGTCTACAGTGTGGACACGCATATGAATTGTCAGGTAGGATTTTTGTGAAAAAGCTTTTCCACATATTTCACAAATAAATCGTTTTTCTCCAGCAGTGTGGATCAGTTGATGACGTTCTGCATGTTGTTTTCTGTTGAAGGCATCTCCACATACATTGTCATAAGGAAATGGTCCCTCTCCAGTGTGGATACGGTTGTGGACGGTTAAGTCGTTTTTTCGTGTGAAGGTTTTTCCACATATTTTACAAGGGAATGACTTCTCGCCAGTGTGGACGCCCAAGTGGGTACGCTGATGGATGACCAGGCTAGGTTTACTTATGAAAACTTTTCCACAAATGTCACAAACAAATACAAGTAGTTGCTCTCCAGTGTGGATCTGTTGACGGTCAGTGAGGTTGAAATTTTGTGAGAAACATTTTCCACGGATTTCACAAGGAATTAGTTTCTCTCCAGTGTGGATACAGTCGTGGATGGTCAAGCAATGTTTTTGTGAGAATGATTTTCCACAAATACCACAGACAAATGGTCTCTTTCCTTTGTGGGCTCTCTGGTGTCTACTAAGACTGGTTTTAAATGAAAATGCTTTTCCACAAATATCACAAGAAAATGGTTTCTCTCCAGTGTGGACACGGTCGTGGCTTATCAAGCAATGTTTTCGTGAGAAGGCTTTTCCACAAGTGTCACAAACAAATGGTTTCTCTCCAGTGTGGACACGCTGATGGATTGTTAGGCTAGACTCATTTGGGAAACCTTTTCCACAAATGTCACAAGTAAATAGTTTCTCTCCAGTTTGGACTGGCTGATTGTTGGTCAGTGGGAGATCTTGTGAGAAAGCGTTTGCCCCAATATCACAAAGAAATGGTTTTGTGTCAGTATGGACTCCTTGGTGATTCAAGTCACAGACCAAATCAGTTTGGTTACTTTCAGGATTCATATCGGTAAATAGAAAATTTTAACGTTTACTGGCAAGATTAAAATTTACAAAGATTTGACAAAATAAATCTTACTTTCATGCTACCCGAAGAAATATTTCACAAGTCCAGAATTATTCGCATGATGTATAGAACTTTGTTACAAAATAATTATGTCAAAGAAGGATACACTCAGGGATATGTTCACTTAAACAACAGTTACTTCTTCTCCAAACCACCATAAACAAATGGTATCTCCTTTACTGTGGGTTCAGTTATGGTCAGTAAAACTGGCTTTAAAAATGTCTGCAACTGTCTTAAACTGATTGAACCGTGTTACCAACACAACATGTTTTTTCTTTGATGTCAGAGCCTGTATTTGATTACCAACATTACACACAAATTCATCCATCCAATGACTTTTTCCACGAATTTGATTTTGAGACCTCAAGTTTAGAATTTGAGGTCTTGATATCAAGCATCTGAGAGCCCACATTCATTATTATCTCGCAACTTCAATGACCGATTGAGCTCAAATTTTCACAGGTTTGTTATTTTTTGTGCATGTTGAGATACACTGGTGAGAAGACTGGTCTTTGACAATACCAATAGTGTCCATTGTCTTTAAGGAAAATCTCACACCCCAAATCACCTGGTATTTGATAGTTCAAAAGACCTTTTTTTACACACATAAAAAAATCACAAATATCCCAGAGTGAGACAAATAACTGCTTCTCTCAAGAGCCAAGAAAATGAAATACTAGATTCTTAATGCTTTTCTAAAAAATTATTCAGATAAATGGTTCCACTCAAAGTGAGCAGAGGTCAGTGAGAACAAACTTCTTCATGAAATTCTAGGATTCTCCACAAATGTCATAAATAGTTTCTCTCCATCCAGTGTTAAAATGAGAAGTGCAAACCTGATATTTCAGGGAGGCAACAAACCTACTTGCCGCATTGGTGCTCCAGTAGAAATTTACAATTTCCTAAAAGAGTGCCCTTTATACCAAGGAGAAAGGCTTTTGTGCCCATGCCCTTTCAAAAACAAAACAAACAGGCCTGGATGTTTTTCACAAATGAACAGGCTTGGCACCTCAGTAGGTGTTGTTTTTGAGAGGAGGCTGATCCACAAATCTCACAGGCAAGTGGTTTTTCTCCTGTGTGTAGAAAATACAGTACAAGATTATGGTACTTTACATGTAGGTGTTTTCTTGTTGAGAAGGCTTTTCCACAAATTTCACCATAAGCTCTCCTCAAAGTGGACACTGTGATGTTCACTTAGAATATCCATTTTTGAAAAAGATTGTCCACAAAAAATGTCACAAATAAATGGTTTCTATCAATGGTGGACTCTGTGGTGCTCTTTTAGACTGGTTTTGTAAGTGAAAGCTTTTCCACAAATATCACAAGAAAAACGTTTCTCTCCCGTGTGGAGTTTTTCGTGCTTTTGTAGATTGGTTTTAAGAGAAAAGGATTTTCCACAAATATCACAGGAAAACGGTTTCTCTCCAGTGTGGACAAGTTTATGGTGTTTGAGGTTTCGTTTTAGTGAAAAGGCTTTCCCACAAGTGTCACAAAGAAATGGTTTCTCTCCAGTGTGGACACGCTGATGGGTGATCAGGCTGTGCTTATTTGGAAAACCCTTTGTACAAATGTCACAGACAAATGGTTTCTGTTTAGTGTGGTGGGCACTACAGTGAATTTTAAGACCGCAACTTTGAGCAAATGATTTTCCACAAATGTCACAAACAAATGGTTTCTCTCCAGTGTGGGCTCTTCTTTGGTGTGCTTTCAGACCGGTTTTAAGTGAAAATGCTTTTCCACACATATCACAAGGGAATGGTTTCTCTCCAGTGTGGACACGGTCGTGGTATTTCAGGTAATGTTCTTGTTTAAAGGCTTTTCCACAAGTGCCACAAACAAATGGTTTCTCTCCAGTGTGGACACGCTGATGGGTTGTTAGGGCATACTCATTTGGGAAACCTTTTTCACAAATGTTACAGAAGAATGGTTTGTCCTCGGAGTGTATTTGGTAATGACCAGTTAACGCAAACTGATAAGTAAAACGCTCTCCACAAATGTCACAAGTAAATGGTTTCTCTCCAGTGTGGACTAGTTGGTGTGTGTTTAGGCTGTTTTTGCGAGGAAATGCTTTTCCACAAACGTCACAAACAAATGGTTTCTCTCCAGTGTGGACTCTTTGATGTGATTGTAACCTGTATTTCTGAGAAAATGCTTTTCCACAAATATCACAAGAAAATGGTTTCTCTCCAGTGTGGACACGGTCGTGGTACTGCAGATGATGTTTTTGTGAGAAGGCTCTTCCACAAGTGTCACAAACAAATGGTTTCTCTCCAGTGTGCACACGCTGATGGGTTTTCAGGTCAAGTTTTTTTGTGAAGACCTTTCCACAAATCTCACAAACAAATGGTTTCTTTTCACGGTGGGCATTTTGGTGCTTTAACTCTTGGACATTTTCAGGTGTCTCCGTTTCAGAATTCATATTTGTTAAATCCAATAAAGTGTTTTATCATAAGACGCCAAGTTATTTTTAAAACATGAAGCATGTCTCACTTTTTTTTATCCATACAGGTTAAAAAAATGTTTACATTTGTACCTAAATTTTATCCACAAATACCACAAAAGTCCAGTGTTGTGGACAACCTTATTAAAGGACACGCTGAAATTCTGAACTTAATAGGTTTCTTCAGTGTGCAGTCTTTGGAGTTTCAGCCAGAGAAAACATTCAAGCGGCAAAAGTTGACATCACGCAATAATTCATCCAAGGATTTCAGAAGTTCCAAGTCTTTAAGAAAGACTTGGCTACACTTACATGTACAACTGTAGGTTACGTTTTATATACATCACATCACATCACATGTGTAAAATGGTTCGTGTTGGTTGTACTAGTTCAAAGGTCACAGTTTTACATCGCTTCTATCTCATGTACATCTGCAGATAAAGAATAAAACAGAAAAACACCTTCATTCATAAAACTGTACATAACAATCAGTGTTCGTAATATCCAAAATACTCAAATATTCGATATTTGTTTGACATCGGTATCGCCTAGATGTCACTTATTGAAATGTATGAACAATCTTGGTATTAAACAATTTCTATGTCTAGATTAATCTCAAGGTTTTAGTGTTAGAAATGGAATTTAGCAGCGTGTTGTTGATTTCTCCATTTGAACAAAACTGTCCTCAGCTATGTAAACATGCAGCCCGATGTTTCAAGACTATGCTTATTTTTACTCAATTCTGCATGTACGGCCTAGCTGGGGTTAACGGAGTGCATTCCACTTACGCAAAAGACTCGCAACTGTTCGCGCAAACGTTTTTTTATCTTCTAAACGATGTCAATATGGTGGCGCCCTGAATAGTCCACTTTTTGACATCATTACATCAACTAATTAACTTTGTTATTCTAAATTTGCATTATCATCCACCAAAAATACAATGTAATTATGTTTGTGACCAAGAAATAATACCGTATGCTTGTCCGCAATTTTAAAAACCACTCGCCAATACCTCAGAGGTATGTTCGCCTAAAGTTGCCAACATTCGCCAACTAATATCGACAACGGTGAACAACTCGTTCCACTTGAAATTGTTGGCGAACGTGCGCAACTGTTGGCAACATTTGCGCGAGTGGAACGCAACCCAGGCCTATATACATGTATTTTTCTCATCACTTTTTGCCAAAATCTAGGTCTACTATAGGTTGACATAATTCTTTATAACTGGTAAATCATAATATAGAAAGAGAATAACCCACAAAAGAATGGGCCAATTTTGGATTATTTACGAACATTATAATACAGGTAAATAAAACGATCCGATAACATTTACATGTACGACAGCCGACCACATGAGTTGATCAACCTCATTCCCATACACAGTGGCGTGTCATGGCTGAGCGGTTAAGCGCACTGGATTCAAGCTCTGGTGTTTGATCAGCAGAGTGTGGGTTCGAATCCCGGTCGTGACACTTACTACATAAAATTAGGGAGGTAGTGCTACATCAGTATGGACTGTAAAAGGGGTAACCCTGTTTCATCCCTAGGAGTAGGTGGCAACGGTCTCTGGATAAAATTGTAGCCCACACCTTGAAGTGGCCTTCATGCCTTGTGTGTCTGGCGACTTGCATACAAAATAAAAAAGTAAAAAATAATAAAATGCACTTGCTGTGACAATGTAACATCGCACACTGTTGTGTACTAAGTTGTAAAACTTGGCTTTAGATGGTGGCGCAGTGTATAAAATGTAGTGAACAAAACGTAGTTAAGCTGCCCGCAATTCTCAAGCATATAGCGTAAACATTAGGGAGGTTTACAATGTAGCTGCACATTCCACATGAACGTGAACTCAAGAAAATTATAGTCACCTGGAAGTGGTATTTTGTCAAAATATAGCCTTTGTGTACACGATGGTGCGCTATCTTCAAATTTGCGCGATACACAATTGGAACTGCCTATTCTGCATAACGCAAGTTATAAATTGCGCACAAAATTGTTGCGCAAATTTGTCAGTTGCCATTGACAGATGAGCGACACGTGCGCGCTGTGCTTTGAATTGTGGGTATTCAGGCCCCTCTGTTTTCTTTCCGTTTCAATAGCTAGTGCGCTGGGAACCACTCGTCTCGAAAATCAAGCAGTACAACCTCAAACACCTCAACTCGTGCATGCACTTCGCTCGTCCCCAGCGCCTTGCTTTAACCAACGAAAGGCACTGGGATGGGCAAATGCATCATGCACGCTCATCATTTTAGTAATGCGCAGTCCCATCATGCATCACACTCACACTGCATCATTATTTCTATGCACTGTACGCATGACGTACTTCCTCTGTTCAAGCGATTAGCACATCCCAGCGATCCTGGATAGATTGGCCGCTTGGGCCGAGCAAATGCATGCACTTGCAAAACCGTGAAAGGTTGAATTATTTGGTATTCACTGCGCCTGGGTCATTTACAAGAGATTTTATGTGCGTCATGTCCGTGGTGTATTGTTTTCCGCGATTGGCAAGTCAAAAAATCGGATAATCGTTCTTAGGGCCGTCCAAATCTGCGACAAGTGTGTCAATTTTTTGACTCAGGGTGGGTCTTTGGACACTCAAATCCGACTCACATATGGACAGTGACGCACCCTCCCACAGAAAACTTTTACTATAAAGGCAAAGCTTTTAAAATAGTAAGTTCGACAATTCTAGATACTTGCTAGATTTAATTTGGCTGTGATCGGGACCTGAATTGCTGTCGTTTGTTTCAGAAAACACGTACAATCAATTGAAAACACGAAAAAAACTGCCGCGATCGAGAATTTTGGTTGACTCGCCCGGCAGGCGATTGAATTTTTTTTTAAGGGAAACCCCTGTGTTTGCGGGTCATTTTGTGACGTCTTGTTCAATTCATTTCCTTGTTCTTTGTTTTTAATCATATATATAATATATATAGGCCTACTGGGTCATTCCGTGTCAAATTTTGATGAAACTTCATCAGAATGATTGGATGTGGCTCAAATGAACACATACAAAAAAGCTAAGTCGTACTCCATGTCAATTTTGAGATATGACCCATTGAAATTTGGTCGAGGCGGCCATTTTGTGCTCGCGAGACGCGAAAAGTGATTTTTGTGTTAATTTCCAACTTTGAAAGCTCATAATTTAGTTATTGTACCAGGTAGAGAGCTCAAATTTGGTATTCCATCTTACTTCTTGCCAAATTTCATGAATCTTTACTCTAAATTTAAATGTATCTCCTTTAATTTTCTAGTTATGGTCACTTAAAGTAGGCACTTTAATCAGCCGAAAATGTGTTTTGGGATAATTGGGGTCACCCTGTGCCAACATGAGAGGTCAAATGAATCCTATATGCCCTAGGTATTATCTATGGGTGCATGTCTATATCCATAAGCAATTATAAGCTCACCAATGCATCAATTTAGAAATAGCATGGGCCCAAAGTTGGTTCCAGCCAGAAAAAGGTAAAAAAGACCCCGCCCGTCTTGACCCCATTTGACCCCGCGATCAATTAAAACATTTTTTGAAATTTATACAAGTTAAACATTTATATTATATCTTCTTATACACCAATTTTCAGCTTTGGCACTCAACTCCTTCATGGTGTGGTGGCAATTTGAATATTATATGTTTTTGGCACATTTTAATATAATATCATACAGTGTACATGTACATTCATGTACACATACAATACATGTACATGGTAATGTTTGAAGCTTGTGTAACTAATTTTTCTGGCCAGCAAAAAGTAACATCAATGCATCGGCATTTGTGGTGTCTGCATGATACACAAGTACATATTTTGTTTGAGAAAGTAGTGTTTGATGTGATACACATTAGAGAAGTATTGTTCTAAAAAAGTAGTGTATGGAAAGTAATACCAGCGTTTTTGCAAATAAGGTGACCATGTGATTGGAAAGTTTAACCAGCATAAACATGTATATAGCATGGAGGAAACAGGGGACTGGGGTTGGGTTAATACCAGAGAAGAATATGACAGACAGTGAGCATTAAGTACTGGCAGATTTAATTTGTATTGTGTGCTGTGGTTTGATCCATGTTTCAAGTGAAACTACACACTGTATACTGGGGTATGGTTCCATACTGGGGTATGGTTCCAATATTTTGTGTAAACGGGAGCACTTTTTTGCAGCACTTTGAGGTACCTGCTTAAATTATTTATTGCAGTTGAAAACATGCATCATCAACCCATTTCTAAAAACAATAACACAAATAAACTTACTTTTTTGCTAGCCAGAAAAAAAACAGTTACACAAGCTTCAAACATATATTAGTTATTACCATGTATTGTACATGTGTACATGAATGTACATGTACATGTATACTGTACAATATTACATTAAAATGTGCCAAAAACATATAATATTCAAATTGCCACCACACCATGAAGGAGTTGAGTGCCAAAGCTGAAAATTGGTGTATAAGAAGATATAATATAAATGTTTAACCGTACCCAGTCTCTATCCACTTCAACAGCCCCAATCATAGTGTCATTGATGTTGAACTTCTGGTGATTGAAGCTTGCAATGGTGATGACACACACCGCAAGAATAGAGAATCACACTGGATTCACCAACTCAAGACAGTCAAACCCTTTGGACTTAACATAAACACTGGTGTTAAATAACTTCTCATTACCCTCCACTTCACTTCTGCCTAAGAACTCATATGTTGTATATATTCTGTACATAAAGTATAAATTAACCTAGTTTAAAGTTGTTTTTATAAATTCATCACTGTAACTATCTGATGTAAGTACCCCCCCCCCTTTTTTCCACAGGTCCCTCATACCTATTTTTAAAATCATCATACCTTTGATCTTGCTATTCTTATTAATTGACCATTGTTAGTTGCATCATGATGCAACTTGCTCTCTAATCCTACCCTTTCATGTCTCCCTGCATTGTTGTCGAACAATACATTTACCACTTTTATGGTCAAGTAACCCTTCCTTTCATTCTAAACATCCTTTGTCCTCGCCACTTCACTCCTATTGGTTCATAGCCCCCAATATTGTTTCTGAAATAGGAACTTTGATTGGCTGTTGTTTTCCCGCTTCTTTCTGGATCCTTTCCTTAATCCCTTTCCCCCTATCTTTTTCTATAAATGGATGTGTATTTGTTTGTACTTGTCTTGTGCCTCTGAAGAAGGTCCGGATTGGATCGAAAGCTAAGGCCATCTACCCTATTCATTATATAAATGTTTAACTGGTATAAATTAAAAAAAATGTTTTAATTGATCGCGGGGTCAAACGGGGTCAAGACGGGCGGTAGTTGCGATAATCGTAACCCTCCATCCTCCCGACGGTCGGAGACCGTCGGGAGGATGGAGGGTTACGATTATCGACCGTCGGGAGGATGGAGGGTTACGATTATCGCAACTAGACGGGCGGGGTCTTTTTGACCTTTTTCTGGCTGGAACCTAGTTGCGATAATCGTAACCCTCCATCCTCCCGACGGTCGGAGACCGGAGGGTTACGACACAAGACTGATATTATCGGTGTAACTAGCAGTTTTGACCAGTTTTTGCCAGACTCGTGATCAGATTCGTCCTTTTTTTCCACTTTCCAAAATCATGACAGACATTCTAACCACATGGAGTTGATCTTTATTGTATGACAACGTCATCTGGAACCCTTAAAACAACATCATGAAAATATTTGGCAGAAAAAACGACAAAAACTTACCAAAAGACTGACCGAATATATCCATAATCCATAGCGGGACCAACTAGTGATTTTGAACGTCGCACTTGCCTGGCAACAACCAATCAGCGTGACCCAACCATCGATGTCGTATGCGTATCGGCCATTCCAGCTTGCAAACTCACCGCCTGCGCAGCATGCAGGCATGTACATGTACATGTACATGTACTGTGTGAACATCGTGCGTGCACAAACTATACAGCTCGTAAGTTAGTACCGTGTGCTGCTCCATACCCCCACATGGCCAAACACACCCTGACGTTGTGGTGTGTGTGTGTGTGCAAGTGTACACAATACATGTACATGTACATGCCTGCATGCTGCGCACTCGGTGCGGGGGATCGGTGCTTACACACACAGTGCAGTGAGTTTGCAAGCTGGAATGGCCGATACGCATACGACATCGATGGTTGGGTCACGCTGATTGGTTGTTGCCAAGCAAGTGCGACATCAAAATCACTAGTTGGTCCCGCTATGGATTATGGATATATTCGGTCAGTCTTTTGGTAAGTTTTTGTCGTTTTTTCTGCCAAATATTTTCATGATGTAGTTTTAAGGGTTCCAGATGACGTTGTCATACAATAAAGATCAACTCCATGTGTTTAGAATGTCTGTCATGATTTTGGAAAGTGGAAAAAAAGGACGAATCTGATCACGAGTCTGGCAAAAACTGGTCAAAACTGCTAGTTTACACCGATAATATCAGTCTTGTGTCGTAACCCTCCGGTCTCCGACCGTCGGGAGGATGGAGGGTTACGATTATCGCAACTAGCTGGAACCAACTTTGGGCCCATGCTATTTCTAAATTAATGCATTGGTGAGCTTATAATTGCTTATGGATATAGACATGCACCCATAGATAATACCTAGGGAATATAGGATTCATTTGACCTCTCATGTTGGCACAGGGTGACCCCAATTATCCCCAAAAATTTTTTCGGCTGATTATTAAAGTGCCTACTTTAAGTGACCATAACTAGAAAATTAAAGGAGATACATTTAAATTGAGTGCAGATTCATGAAATTTGGCAAGAAGTAAGATGGAATACCAAATTTGAGCTCTCTACCTGGTACAATAACTAAATTATGAGCTTTCAAGGTTGGAAATTAACACAAAAATCACTTTTCGCGTCTCACGCGAGCACAAAATGGCCGCCGCGACCAAATTTCAATGGATTATATCTCGAAAACGACATGGATTATGACTTAGCTTTTTTGTATGTGTTCATTTGAGCCACATCCAATCATTCTGATAAAGTTTCATCAAAAATCTGAGAGGGTCACCTGGGGACCACTGGTTGATTTGACATGGAATGACCCTACTATAATAATAGTACTATACTAGTTTAATTGATATATTATCAATTAAAAAATTGTGGTAATATGGCCAATATTTCCAAATTCGTTCAAATAAAACAGATCTTCACCTGCATAATTGAACCTCCCTGTACTGTATGTGTTCTATTTTCCGAATACGCGGCTGGCTTTTCCGGGAATCGAGCTTCCAGATTCGGTCTGTATTTTGGTCAAGTGTTACATCAAAGTCCCTGAAGAATTGTGTCTAAAATCACTCTTGGTAGATATTGAGGGGAATCGTAGAAGAACGCTACACTTACTTTTTAGAACTTACGTTTGTTTTTTGGAGGGTAACAATTTTTTCCCATCAGAACTGAAAAGTGAAGAGCATCACACACAACACCACCGGCCTCTCGCTTCTCAACCATTGATCTCCATTTATACTGCAGTACATCATGTATAATGGTGACTAGCGGGATGCCGCGCTTAGCGCGGCACCCCGCTCGCTAGATGAGGAGGATTCTAGTATACAAATGTTGTAAAAGGTAATGTGGGGGCAAGGGAGGTATTCTTACAGGTAATAATCATTTGGATTGGATAAGAAATTGTATTTATGATCGGTATGGAAATTTGTCATTAATGTTGTATTTTGATAAAAATTACTTGTTGAGCGTGCACAACAAACGTCGCGACGCGTCGCATCCTCTCCTCACATTCTCTCTTGCGTTCTCCAACTAAAGGAATTGGTGTTTGTTTCTGGAATTGAGCTTTAATATTGGGGATGGGTATACTTGGCAATGATGGTACTTGGCATGATATGTAGGGTATTTCGTAATATTTTAGTGTTGATCGAGCGGGCCAACGCATTATCCGTAATGTGGATTATGTTTCGCCTCTTTTACGCATACTTTTAATTCAATCGGCTTTTGTCATTGTGTCAATTTTATCCACTGCACTGAGTATTTCCCAGCTAAGATGACTGTAAGGGTAATAATGCTTAGACGACTAAAAATATAGCACGTACACTGCTCCAATGACACACTTATTTTATTGTGTTGAGCACATTTGGTATAATTCAGTTACACTTGGCAAAATGTACATCCTGAGTCCCGCCCAAACTGCTTTCATTATAGTTACGAACTTTGTGAAACATTTGCTTGGTTATTTTGAGGGTCTGTACGTCCAGTTTTGGTTAATTTATATGGAGATGGGCCAATCGGACAATGTATACCACGCTGAATGTGGAATCAGCAGTGGTATTTAGCAACAAATCCATAGTCACCGATAGCCACGGATTTGAGTGGTCTATGTCTGGTCTCCCCCCTCAACAATTATCACCGCTGCTTATAGTAATAGCAGAGGAGAAATCCGACTAAAAAGGCTTGTATGAAAGTGGTACCCTCTTTTAAAACAAACTCATAATCACAGCCACTAATAGCCGCGGAGTTTATCTGACTGAAAAAGGAAGCTTCGAAGAAGTTCTGGTATACAGCAGATAAAAAATAACGCGTCAGTTGGTATGGACTTTAACGACAAAGTCAATTTCTGCAAAATTGTACTGAAAATAAAAATATTTAATGATTGGTTGCTATAACTGTTGAATGATTTTTGCTTTGTTTCCAATGAGGTGTACACGATTTTAGAATCTAAGGCCCCATTCATCGTGATCGTGATTTATTGAGCGTACGTCCAACGACGCAAACAAAGTTGTCTGAGCACCAAATAAAGCGAGTTTTCGGAACATGCTGTGCAACATATAATCTACTGTTTTTACCACCGCTTTTGGGAGTAACAGAGCGTCGGCCTCATTAATTTTTAGTTTATTCTCATATCAATTAATTCTCATGTAAACTTTCTGGTGAACATCCGCCGGGGCGCGCGCCCCGCGTGACGAAGTCCCCTGATAAAACATCCAATTATATAATGTTATCATAATTATCTGTGGAACGCTATACGAACTAAAACAATAGAAACGGTAATTTCTACTCCTATACATTCTCTCACTTAATTCACTTTCAGAAAACATTTGCCTAGTTATTTTGAGAGTTTGTATGCCAGCTACCCCTACATCCTCTCACTTAATTCACTTTCAGAAAACATTTGCCTTGTTGTTTTAAGGGTTTGTGGGCCAGTTTGGTTAATTTTGTAAGGATAAATTCGAAAAAGTACCCGATTCAGCTGCACATGAAGGCTCTTTCGATAACAAAACCCGACGGCAGATTGCTTAATACAAAACGGATTGGGCAAAATCTACATCATGAGTCCTGACCAAACTGCGTTCTAACAATTTTGTTGCTTCAGAACTTTGATGAAGGGAATGTTCGTTTACAGCTTCAAAACAGCCGTTGATGTTTCACAAAGTTCGTAACTATGAAAGCATACTTTTGTTAAACGGTGATTTCATGTACTCTTTTGTAGGTTTAACTGGCAAAACCTATACAATGTATATGAAAAGAATCAGTAATGTATTTACTTTCTTTTTGAAAATGTTTCAACTTTTGCGTGTGTACGTTCTGTGTCTGGTGGATGACATATGGACTGTACCACTAATGGTGCAGAGTTAAATGGAACAAATAAAGTTTCACAACAATGGGTTGCTGATGTTTGATGCGTTTAAAAAATGCTGGAAAGTTGGGTAGGCCTACATGAGTGACTTAATGGTATTAAATAAACACATATGTAACAGATGCATGTATTTAAGCCTCATGTTTTTTATTTAACACTCGAAATTAAACCCCCTGTACAAAATGGTATAATTTATACACAATGCCATTTACCCCTCTGCGAAACATCAATGAGTCACTCTGGAATGTTAATGGGAGTCCAAGGTTGCCACCCACTTCAAACCACAGAGGTGACTCTGTGTGCAGCCTACGGCTTCCCCCTTCGACCAACAGGTGGCCCATATCAAAACCAGACAACCACACATGTAAGGAGATATCGCTCGTGACTCCAGCCAATCAGACAACTCGTAAGAGGGAGTTCGGTTCAGGGTTTTGTAGATTTGCAACCCGATGTCTGTAACGACACAACCGTGTTGGATTCCACAAGGATGCCATGCCACTGGACCTTCTAATTTTCAATCCAAGATGGCGCGGGTTACGCTTTTAATAGTATAGATCAATGTTCTCAACAGACAGACTCGCGCTGTGAGAAAATTGCGCTTCATCTTCTGTACGCAAATTCCAACAGTCCCGATTCGAGATAGGGACTTAACGCACAATTTGGAAAATGCGCCCCTCTGAATTGAAGCTGCGCTATTTAACTCCAGTCTGTTTTTAAAAGTGCGTTTGATTGAGCAAGGCATTGTGGGAAAACATAAGTGACACCCCCCCCCTCTCAACGCGTGGGTTTGTGTTTACCAACAATGGAAAGGTAGAGCGGCTAGCCGTCTAGACCATACGCATCATTGTGTGCGTTCGTTTATGTGGCGGTTTTTTTTTCCAGGATCAACGTGTGCAGATAATTACCCACGTTCGTCCTGGGGAAAAAAACCGCCACACACCGGGGTCGACCCAGGGGAGCTAAACGAACGCACCCATAGATAGATATGATGGTTTAGACTGAATAGCGCCCCCTCTGAATGCTGTGATGGCGATTTAATTTAAACAAGAAGTGGCCAAATTGTTTTCCAACCAATGCCCACAAAAGTATCTTCGAAGATGACTGAAATCATGGTGAGTTAAGGTTTAGAATACATAAAACACAGCTGTTCAATGTCCATGGGATATGCATGGAGGTAGATTTTTTTATATGAGGGTTGGCTAATGCATAATAAAATTGCGATCTCGGACTTTAAATCGAATCTACATTAATCCTTTACAACAACACCCTCTATCTTACGGTTTTAGGAAACTAAAACATGTTTAATGCATAGAAATCAGCCACTAATAAATAATATTCATAATTGAACCACCCCTTACCAATATTCTTCCTTTTCATTGGTTTAGAGCGCGCGGGTCATATGTCTTAGTTTTACTACACGGCGGCCGCGTGTGATAGTGCATCGGTTTGCCGTGCGCTAGTATAGTCTGAAGACTAGCACATGGCGTGCAGTACCCAGACGTCCGTTGCGTGTACGAGGATGATAGTCTGTAACAATTTCGGATAACATGACACTACCGTACATGCAGCACACAGTAAACGTTTTCGCAATCTGTATTCGCGTCGTCCGTGGATTGTAGCATTCGGGTCTGTAACTTAATAGTAGTGTTTAGAATCGTTAGGGGTGTTATAAAACAAATATTGACTGTTTTTACTTGTGCAATGGTTAAAACTATGTTTCCCTCGGTGATCCCCGGAGCATTCTATTTTCGCTCCGGGGATCACCTCGGGAGTGATAGTTTTAACCATGCGAAGCAGTCAATATTGTTGTATAATATACTTCAGACAGTTTCGCTATTCCTTTTGATGGAGAGAGCGTCATGTAGGGGTGTGTAAACCTTTGATATGACCAGTAAAAAGTGTTGAAACATAGGCGTGACACGCCAGCTTGCACCTGTGTGCTTACAGTTTCTTCATTCCTGTCGAGCGAGAGCAACGGCTGAAACATAGATATAGAATTAAAATAACTAGATCGGCCGCGCGTACATACGGGCCATTGCCTGTGTAGAAGCAGTTTTAGTTCGCCATGGACGCGGTAAAAATTTCACGTTCGAAAGGCGACGCGCGAAAATGAGCACGGGAGATAGGCCTTTGACGCGCTAAATGTCACGTGCTGACGGCAAAAAGTAACGTGCTGACGGCAACGCACAGAAAATGTACACGGGAGATAGGCAATGGCGGCCCCCATGCCAGAACCCGCATATGTACGCGCAGCCGATCTAGTTTTTCTATTCTATATCTATGGGCTGAAACAGTAGTGCCACATCACGCGAATACGCGCGACACGCCCAGCATCTCCTTATAAGGAATTGTTTACCCGAGGGCCTTACCATTTCATAGCTGGAGGGGTGTTGTTTTGAAAGAAATCATTGAACAATTATAATTTATGCATTTATTTTATTTTTGACCAAAAAGTGATGATGTTTTTGACCGAAAAGGTATTATTTTATGAATGGGAATCAAAGTGTGTTGAATCGGTTTTCAACTATAGTGGTTTAAACACGCCGAGACCTGGTTCTTGATAATTTACCTCGACTTCGTCTCGGTAAACTGATCAAGTCGAGGCCTCAGCACGGGTTTAAACCACTAGTTGAAAACCTCTTCAATACACATTGATTCCCTTAATAACATGCAATGAAGAATCTTAGATCAATACAACTGAGCCAAAGCAGGTCGATACAAAACAAAAATCAAAGGAAAGGTTCTACTTTAAATTCATACAAAAGGTTTATTTTCACAAACTTTATTTTGCCTGATGTCTCAGTATTATCTTAAGTTACTCTAAACAGATACAAAAACAAACATTATTAGAGTGCTTTGTCTGTCCATAATTACACTCTGGCAAATTCTTCCTCCATGCTCTGGCACACACAAAAAAGAACTATGCTACTACATGTATAAGCACAAAAAACAAAGTTCAAAAGCTACACAATGCATGGTTTTTCTAGGTGGTCGCCAAGCATTTTAATTCAAACTGGCAACCAATTCTTAAGTTTAAAGTCACTTACTTTATGTAGTTACAAGTTCTGAAAAGATCAGCAAATAATTTACGAAAATAAAGGATGAGGGAGGGGACGATCAAATGTTTTTTTTAGACTCCTCTCAAGAAGTCAGAACTCATGATAGGTACATACTGAATTGCATTTACCATAGAGAATGTTAAACAATAACATGTAAGTGACTGCATTCATCTATATTCAAATGAGTAGACTCCTCTCAAGAAAAGGGGTGAATATGAACTTGGTAACTACTCCAAACCAAAAATAACGACAATTAAAACTTGGGAGCTGTTTAGAAAAAATTGTGACAAACGACACCCTTCGTGGTAATAGTTATAGAGAAAGATGTAACTATTATCAAATAATATTTGTTGAGGGGTTTCTCATATCACAAGTTGCTTTTCTCACCAGGCATCCGAAAGGGTGTTTTTCTTTCATTATTTTCTTGCAACTTTGATTATGACCATTTGAGCCAATCATTTTTACAGATTTGTGGTTTGATGTATATGTTTGGATACTGGTCTTCAGTCTACCCGCAGGTCACCAAATTTCTTTTTGTTTATCTGAGAATTACTCATCCTTTTTCGTGCGTGACCTCAATAGTACAAAGGGCTTCTGAAATTCAGTCTTTCCGGCCTTATCTGAAAAGTATTGACAGAAATAAAGTAGCAGTACATTGAAACAAAGAGCATATCTGTCGTTTTGTATGAAGAAAAAAAATCGGTGCAACTCAAACTTTAAAAAGAGAAATTTGTACGTAACAAATTGCTTCAAAAAGAAAGAAAACAAGTCACAAAAACACGACAGATTATCCCGTTATGAATGTCAGCAACAGTCAAAAAATAGTATACATGGATAGATTATTTAATATTCTTCCTGTAAATGCAAGACCGGATCGTACCTAGTCCAGTCAGGATACAGCGATTTTCAACGGTAATCCAAAACCAATGTTACGAAAGAAATCAACCATTAAACGGCATGGTTTTCCTGCACGGTGATTGGCTGACGATGACATCATCCATTGATGTAGCAGCTTGATTTTTTTCGTATGTATGGTTCCCCGACCGCCAGGCAAGCGTTAGTCAATAACAAAAATGCCTGTCTATGAGCTGAATGAGGGTTAGCTCATAGTCCATTTCCATCCAGTGTGGACCCGCTGAATGTTGTGTGAGAAAGTTTTTCCACAAAATATCTCAAACCAAATGGTTTCCTAAAAATGTGGAATAGTTGGTGAATACTTAAACTGCTTCTCTGAAACTTCGTCACAAACAAATGGCTCCCGACAGGGTGGACACATTTGTGTTTGTAAAATTTCTTTTTAGATTTCAAGACTTTTCCACAAATATCACCAAAAAAATGGTTTCTCTCTGTGAGTTTTTTCCTCAACGTGAGTTTGGTGATGGCACTTGAGATTGTACTTATGAGCAAAACACTTTCCACAAAAATCACAAATGAATGGTTTATCATCATTGTGGAGTCTTTTGTGACGATTGAGAGAGCCACTTTGAGAAAATGCTTTTCCACAAACATCACAAACAAATGGTTTTTCTCCAGTGTGCACTCTCTGGTGCCACCTTACACGGAATTTTTGAGAAAAAGAAATTCCACAAATGTCACAAGCAAATGGTTTCTCTACAGCAGAGTGGACACATTTGTGTTTGTCAAATTTCTTTTGTGATTTCAAGACTTTTCCACAATTATCACAAACAAATGGTTTCTCCCTGTGAGTTTTTTCCTCAACGTGAGTTTGGCGATGACTCTTAAGAGCGTACTTCTGAGCAAAACACTTTCCACAAAAGTCACAAATGAATGGTTTCTCTCCAGTGTGGAGTCTTTGGTGACTTTTTAAATTGCCTTTAAGAGCACATGCTTTTCCGCAAATGTCACAAACAAATGGTTTCTCTCCAGTGTGTACTCTTTGGTGAAGATTCAGACTGTTTTTTCGAGAAAACGCTTTTCCGCAGATATCACAAGCAAATGGTTTCTCTACAGCTTGGACACATGTGTGTTTGTCAAATTTCGTTCGTGATTTCAAGACTTTTCCACAAAAGTCACAAATGAATGGTTTCTCATCATTGTGGAGTCTTTTGTGACTTATTAAATTGGCTTTAAGAGCACATGCTTTTCCGCAAATGTCACAAACAAATGGTTTCTCTCCAGTGTGTACTTTCTGGTGACGATTCAGAGAGCCACTTTGAGAAAATGCTTTTCCACAAATATCACAAACAAATGGTTTTTCTCCAGTGTGCACTCTCTGGTGCCACCTTACACGGAATTTTTGAGAAAAAGAAATTCCACAAATGTCACAAGCAAATGGTTTCTCTCCAGTGTGGACACACATATGAATTGTCAGGCAGGTTTTTTTTGAAAATGCTTTTCCACAAATGTCACAAACAAATGGCCTTTCTCCAGTGTGCTCTCCAGTGTGGACACACTTGTGCTCGACCAGGAGGAGTTTTTGTGGGAAGGCTTTTCCACATAAGTCACAAAGAAATGGTTTTGTGTCAGTGTGGACTCGTTGGTGACTCAAGTCACAGACAAATTCAATTTGGTTACTTTCAGAATTCATATTGGTAAATAGACAATTTTAACGTTTACTGGTATGATTGTTTACTATTTACAAAAATAAGTAATTGAAAAATAAATCTTGCAGTTATGCTCCCCCAAGAAATATTTCAAAAGTCCAGAATTATTTGCATGATGCACAGTACTTCGTTGCCAAATATGCCAACGAATGACACACTTGGATATGGTCACTTAAAGGACAGTTTCTTCTTCTCCAAAAAACCATAAGTAGATAGTTTCTCCTTTACTGTGGGTTCAGTTATGGTCAGTCAAAATTTGCTTTAAAGATGTCTGCAACTGTCACAAACTATTGCTCCTTCTCCAGTGAGGACACGGTGATGTCGGTTTAACCTAATTGAAAGGTGTTACCAACATAGCATGGTTTTTCTTTGATGTCAGACCCTGTATTTGATTACCAACATTGCACACAAATTCATCCAATGACTTCCAGTATGGGTAGCTTGATGTTTTTCCAGCTCACCTTTTTCTAAACATTGGTTGCTCCACATACATGTCTTCTTTGGATGTACCTCATATCTGTATAATCAAGATCAAATTTAAAAGATAAACTTGCAATTTTGTTCTTAACTGAGAATAAGGGAATCAATGTGTGGTGAAGAGGTTTTCAACTAGTGGTTTAAATCCGCCGAGGCCTGGTTCTTGATAATTTTACGGAGACAAAGTCGAGGTAAAGTATAAAGAACCAGGCCTCAGCGGTTTAAACCATTAGTTGAAAAACGATTCAACACACTTTGATTCCCATTCATAAATACCTAAAATTGCTCTCAACCAATAGGAATGAAGAAACTGACATTTAAGCACAGGTGCAAGCTCGCATGTCGTGTCACGCTCATGTTTCAACACTTTTTACTGGCGTTATTATTATCGGTTCAACCAACCCCACGTGATGCCCTCTCGACCAATCAGAATGGATAAACTGTCTTAGGTATTTATGAATGATATTTATTTGTATACTTTTAGCAAGGCTTGAAATTCACAATGAACCAGTAGGCCTGAGGCCATTGATTTAAGCATGACCGCACAAATCCGGTGGCCTTGTGTTTTTGTTCAAATATTGACTTTCACTATAAAACAATTTCACCTCTGTTTTGACTATTGAGAAGCACCCTATACTACTCATCAAACAAATGAGATGAAATTTCTCTTGTGCTTTAACATTTCAACTCTGGTCAGATAAACATCCGGAGCTCACATGTAATACACAACTTGCCCTGCAGTTTAGTGGCTTTTCACCCCTAGGCTATGGATGTGTGCCTGAAATGTTACTTCTACAATGGCCACTGAAAACCTTCAGTCCATGGCCCAATTTCATAGAGCTGCTAAGCACACAAATTTGCTTAGCATGAAATTTCTTCCTTGATATAAACAGGATTACCAACCAAATGTCCACGTGATTTTCAGGATTTAGCAAACAACAGCTGAGTACCAGTAACAAGAAATATGCAACAAATGGAATTTTTGTTGGTAATCCTGTTTTTATCAAGGAAGAAATTTCATGCTTAGCAAATTTTTGTGCTTAGCAGCACTATGAAATTGGGCTTTGAAAAATCTCACACATAGCAGGCCTCTGGACTTGGCATCTCTGGTATATTCATCTAGACACGGCGCGCGTGTGGGGCGGGCAAACTCATCAGCAGGTAAGGGGATTAGGGTAATTTAAGTTGTTGGATTGCACTTCCCAAATATAAGAGGTTCAACTTTTGCAAATAATACCGACCCAAATGTATGTTATAACGAACTACATGTACCTAACCTTGAACTTAAATGAACGATCTGTGCTTTTTTTGTCAATTAATTGGCAACTCAAAAATGTATTTTAACTTACCTAAAGTATTTACTTACCTAGAGTATTTAAAGGATTTGGGTACTTTTTCAAAATGTCCATAGATTTACATTAAACTCACAGGGTTTGAAGATATTGATAGTGGAAAGCTTCCCTTCAAATATTTCTTACTGAGGTGCTGTAGTTTTTAAGAAATTAGTAAAAACAATGTCATGAAAATACGTTTGTAAATGATTAAAATAATTTTCGTCTCATGAGACGGAAATTATTTTCATGACATTGTTTAACTCATTTCACAAAAACTACAGCACCTCAGCACGTAATATTTTCAGGGAAGCTTTCTACTATCATTATCTTCAAACTGTAAGTTTAGTGTAAATCTGTGGACATTGTGTTTTTTGTCCTACAAAAGTTACATACACCCTTTAACCCCCCAAAATAACAAATGAATTGAACAAGTCTTCTTTTTGAAAGCATTTGATTGGACAACACGTACCAAGCAGCAATGTTTACGTATTCATAGGCAACTGCGGCATTGTCAAGTCCCTGTCCCGCGTGCGGAACAGGTTGCGGAAAGCAGAACATCACAAAACAATAGTTTTCTGGCAATGGCATGGGATTGGGACTTGGGTGAGTCATGGAGCAATAAACTAGAAAGAGACTTAGAACGACCTACGATAAAAGGAAACACTGTAGTCCACTGACAGGAGCTTTATGACCGCAAGACTCGTTCAGCTCAGTAAACAAAATGCTAATGACTAATAGATTACACACCACGATGGCCTCGCTGGGTGGGGAAGTCGGGAAATTCCAGTCGCACTGGATTGTGGGTACAGAGGTTTTCTATTGCGCATGCGCATTTGCGTAGTTACCGCATCAAGTCGATGTAATCAACAAAAAAGATGGCTACTGTGCGTACGGAAAAGAAATTACTTTTCGGGATTTTGATATTTTTAGTGATTTTTCGGACATGTTCGATGATAACGATGTAGTTGCGGTAACGTAACCCTCGGAGCTTAAACCTCCATAAATAGCCGACCGTGTTAGTTCGCACAGTAAAAGGAAAACCACACAATTTCTCATTACTCATTACTGTTACTCGTTACCAAATAAGGTTTTATGCTGTTAACTATTTTGAGCAATTACCAATACTAGTGTCCACTGCCTTTAATTAACCCCTACTGCTACTAGTAATAATACTAGTAAATAGTAATATAAATTTATTATAAAGTATAAAAATATCGCATCATTGACATTGTTTTTTCCCAATTCAAAGAAAAAGGCATTAATACCGTGAAAACTAGTAAGGGTACGTAGAGGAGGATACGTCTGTACGTAGTACATGAACTCCGTAGAGAAGTAGACTCAGTTCATTATCATGATAATTATACAATTTACAACTTACCATAGGCCTACATGCAGAGTACTGATGATAGAAGCTACGATCATTTTGTTTGTGCTCGGGGTGGGGGGGGGGAGAAAATGTCAGAGGTCATACAAACGAACTCATATTGTAGGTTCAACTCAGTTGCTTTCCTTCTCAATGTTAAACATTCAAGGGATCGACTACCTGTCCCAACATTTTGCATTCGACGTGAAGCGAGACCGAATACCTCGAAAAGAGGTACCAGACTCGTTTTACGGCTGTTTATGAAAGCCCGTTTTACGGCTGTTTTATGAAACAATTTCTAGAAACTATTATGTACAAATTTCGTCCTGCACACTTTTGCAATAATAGGGAGCATACAGGGACTCCCTAATAAGGTATTACACTGCGGAACGATAATCCTATGCCTGGTTATTACCGGTTAATATTATGTGAAAAAATAGAACGCTCAGCTAAATGCTAAAAGATACCAATGACATTGAATGTAGATAATTAAATTGCCAAGTCTGCCTTTCTACCAGTCCCAAGGCGCCACCACCGGGGCCCCATTTCATAAGGCCGTTTCATGTTTAGCAGAAATTAGCTTGAAAATCTTGCTAAGCAAATGTTGAGTGGGGCCGGGCTGGCACCAGTGACAATAATGCACACCTCAATTGTTGGCTGGTACAATACTCACTGAAGTGTTAAAAAGTGCTTCCAGTTTTATGAAATATGGGCCATGGAGATTTAATGACAGCGCCCTCCACATTAACGCTGCGTAGTTAGAATGGGACGATCAAGCAGGTTTTTTTTTGTAATGGGGGGGGGGGGGGGGGGGGGGGGGTCACTCCCCCTATCAGTAGGGGAAAGGGATATTGCAACTGAAACAAGTTTTTTTCCCCTAGAATCTCTACCATGGAGGACTGAACACAATGGCCCAAGAATGGCAGGGCCATGGAGGTAATTAGTGGGCCCAGTTGCCTGCCCCAGTGAAACAATGAAAAGGACATGGAGGCACATGCCTCCTTTGAAGGTCACTCTGGAGTTGCCACAAGCATGATTCTGCACTATAACACTAGCCACTCAGAAAAACAAATGTCTTCAAGGCACACTTTGTGGAAATTAATTGCAGGCCCGATACAAGCAAACGAATGTGATTGCCTCGATGCTACCTGGTCATTGCCTTCTCATGAGTTTGCTCAAGCTATAACAAATTGAATTACAAATTCCTCATTTGGAAAAAAATAAATGCCAAGGAGAATAATGCCTTGGCGCCCCATACCCTTTCAAAAACGAAGCATTAAAGCAGTGGACACTAAATTGGTAATTGTCAAAGACCAGTCTTCTCACTTGGTGTATTTTTAAACCATCAACAGCTCCCCATTTATTACTCATTACCAAATCAGGTTTTATGCTAATAATTATTATGAGTAATTACCAATAGTGTCCACTGCCTTGAAGACATGTTATGGTCCTACATTAATTTGTGCTTATCAGAACCCAGAACAGACTCTGCAATTCTTACAAAGTTTCTTCCATTTACATTACAAAGATTTAATGAGAAGATGTCAATTTTGGCATTGGACACTGTTGGTAATTACTCCATTTAAATATAAGCATAAAACCTCACCTGGTAACTAGTAATGGGGAGAGGTTGATAGTATAAAGCATTCTGAGAAAAGGCTCCCTCTGAAGTGACATAGTTTTCGAGAAAGAAGTAATTTTTCACGAATTTGATTTCAAGACCTCAGATTTAGTGGTCTCGAAATCAAGCATCTGAAAGCACACAACTTCATGTGACAAGGGTGTTTTTTTCTTTCATTATCATCTAGCAACTTCGGTGACCGATTGGTCTCAAATTTTCACAGGTTTGTTATATATGTTGAGACACAGCAAGTGAGAAGACTGGTCTTTGACAATTACCATTAGTGTCCACTGTCTTTAAGGCATGTTATTGTTTACATTAATTTGTGCTTAGCAGAACTCAGAACAGACTCTGCAAATCTAACACATTTTTCTGGTGTTAATTTATTCAAATTTCTTTCATTTACATCACAAACATTTAATAAGATGTAATTTTTGAAATTTGGGAACCTTTACTTTTTAAGTCTTTCTTTCCGAGCCCGATTTCATGAAGCTGCTTTTAAGCACAAACATTTGCTCAGTACAACTAAACTATGCTTTCACCAGAATAAGGTTCCCAGCCAAATTATCATAAGACGTGTACAATTTGTACCTGGAAACCTGCTAATAATTTCTGCTTATCAGAACAAATTTCAAGCATCATTTTCCAGTTAAGTACATGTAGCTCTTTAAAATTGAGCCCATATAGAAATTTATTTCTTGATACGAAGAGTCGATTGATTTGACTTTTCCCCCCGAGTAGGCCGTTCTCAAAATAAACGCACTTTCTACAACACAACAAACTGTCTTATATAAAGTGAATTTATGATGACAGAAACGAAACAAATATAATGTTAAATTTAGTAACATACATCTAATAAATATTCTTCAAAGGATTTGAGTATTTTTTTTGTAACACAAAACCCATTGTCCACAGATCTACATAAAACTTATAAGAGATGTTAAATTTGCATCGGGGATAAAGAATATTAACCAAAATTGATATACATGTACATAAAACTTACACAGTTCGAAGAAGGCTTCACTCTAAGAAATTATGTCCTACAAAAAATACCACACCCTTTTATGCAAAAACTACAAATGCCACAAAATATCTAGAATCATGAACATGTAATATCTTGCTGTATATAAATGTGAATGTGGGCACATTCTACTGGGGCCAATTTAACAAAGAAAATTCTTAAACTGTCTATCTTAATTGCCAAGCAACAAATTGCCGACGCATGCGGATAGTGTATGGGGGCATCGTGTTGTGCGATGTTACGCACAATGAATACGGGTGGGTTTTTATACAGCGGCGGTCTTTTTTCGGAGTGAACAATTCGACTGCCTTGAGCAAGGCTACACCGGGTTCGGATAAGCGGATAGATTAAGAGCTACTGTATTTCAACCCAAATATAAATTAACTTTACGCAACATTTGCATTCGGATTGCTTATGACAAGATCAACGTTTTGAAATTTAGACGCTTCAGAGTCGTTCTACCCACTGCAACAGTCAATCTTTCAACTTCCAACGAGTTTGGTCGCTCCCCAGTCCAAACTGTTCCAAGGTGAGAACACACTGACGTACTTTTTTGTTGTTCAATGGAATGCCTTTTGTCATACCATGTTTTCTATTTGACAAGGAACTGACAGCTATATCTTCAATCAATAAATCAATGAATCAATGAATCAATGAATCAATGAATCAATGAATCAATCATTCGATCATTCGATCGATCAATGAATGAATGAATGAATAAATGAATGACTGAATGAATCAATTAATCAATCAATTAATCAATCAATCACCCAATCACCCAATCACCCAATCAATCAATCAATCAATCAACCAACCAACCAACCAATCAATCAATCAATCAATCAATCAATCAATCAATCAATCAATCAATCAATCAATCAATCAATCAATCAATCAATCAATCAATCAATCAAATAATCAATCAAATAATCAAGCAATCAATCATTAAATTTATAAGATGCCAATCCAAGTCATTGCTCATAGGGCCGTAAAGTACTTTTTCATGCATTGTTTTTCACACCAGTGGGGACTCTATAATGTTTATTCAGAGCATCTATTTATTCAGGCATGTGAGTAACTACCCATGAAAAAAGAGGAAAAGAGAAAATCGGGCAAGAAAAGAGGAAGCAATAATATTCCCATAATTTTGTACAAAGAAAGTGAAAAAAAAGTGGAACAAAAGGCATCCGATAAAGAGGAAATCAGCTGAAAAGAGGAGGTCTCACATGGCTGATTAGTCCATAAAATGAACTTTTATCAAATTTGGAAGTGTGGACTCTGCTGCTTAGACTGCTGTTTTGGGGTTTTTTTTTTAATGTTTTTTTCCACACCCACAAATATCACATCAAAAACCAATTCTCTCCAGTGTCCACAAATACACTGTATCTCAAACAAATGGTTTCTTATAAATGTGGAATAGTTGGTGAATACTTAAATTAATCTTCTGAAAATACGTCACAAACAAATGGCTCCCCGACAGGGTAGACACATTTGTGTTTGTCAAATTTATGTTTAGATTCCAAGACAATTCCACAATTATCACAAACAATTGGTTTCTCCTCAATGTGAGTTTTCTCCTCAATGTGAGTTTTCTCCTTAATGTGAGTTTTATCCTCAATGTGAGTTTGGTGATGGTAAAGGATGAATGGTTTCTCTCTAGTGTGGCGTCCTTCGTGGCTTTTTAAACCACTTTTAGAAGCAAATGCTTTTCCGCAAATGTCACAAACAAATGGTTTCTCTCCAGTGTGTACTCTCTGGTGACGATCCAGAGAGCCACTTTGAGCAAATGCTTTTCCACAAATGTCACAAACAAATGGTTTCTCTCCAGTGTGCACTCTCTGGTGACACCTAACATTGACCTTTTGAGAAAAAGATTTTCCACAAATTTCACACGCAAATGGTTTCTCTCCAGCGTGGACACTGCGCTGATGCCCAGTTAAACTGCTTTTGCTAGTGAAAGAAACTCCACAAATGTCACACTGAAATGGTGTGTCTCCAGTGTGGACACACATATGAATTGTCAGGCTGAGTTTTTGTCTAAAAGCTTTTCCACATATTTCACAAACAAATCGTTTTTCTCCAGTGTGGATCTGTTGGTGCAGTTTTACATTTCTTTTTCTGCTGAAGGCATCTCCACATATGTCACAATTAAAAGGTTTCTCTCCAGTATGAACTCGTTCATGATCAGTCAGGTGGAGTCTTTGTCTGAAGGATTTTCCACATGTTTCACAAGGAAATGGTCTCTTTCCAATGTGGACACGCTTGTGCTTGGCCGGGAGGAGTTTTTGTGGGAAGGCTTTTTCACTAATTAAAGGTTTCTCTCCAGTGTGAATTTTCTGGTGAAGATTCAGCAAACTTTCAAGAGAAAATTCTTTTTTACAAATGTCACAAGCAAATGGTTTCTCTCCAGTGTGTCCTTTCTGGCGACGAGTTAGTGGACCTTTTTGAGAGAATGCTTTTCCACAAATATCACTAACAAATGGTTTCTCTCTAGTGTGCACTCTTTGGTGACAAATCAGATTGGTTTTTCCAGAGAATTCTTTTTCACAAATGTCACAAACAAATACAAGAAGTTTCTCTCTAGTGTGAATACGTTGATGGCGGACCATGTGGTATTTTTCTCTGAAGGCTTTTCCACAAGTGTCACAAGCAAATGGTTTCTCTCCAGTGTGGACACGTTGATGGTTGACCAGGTGGAATATTTGTCCGAAGGCTTTTCCACAAGTTTTACAAACAAATGGTTTCTCTCCAGTGTGGACTTGCTGATGGGTGATCAGGTGGAGGTTTTGTGTGAAGGCTTCTCCACATATTTCACAAGGATACGATTTCTCTTCAGTGTGGATACAGTCGTGGATGGTCAAGCAATGTTTTTGTGAGAAGGCTTTTCCACAAATGTAACAAACAAATGGTTTCTCTGTAGTGTGGAATTGCTGATGATGGGTGATCAGGCCTGGCTCACTGACGAAACCTTTTCCACAAATGTCACAGAAAACCGGTTTCTCTCCAGTGTGAATTAGGTGATGGTCAGTAAGAGCCCCCTGATTAGTAAAACGCTCTCCACAAATGACACAAATTAATGGTTTTGCTCCAGTGTGGACTGGTTGATTGTTGGTCAGTTGGAGATTTTGTGGGAAAGCGTTTGCCCCAATATCAAAAAGAAATGGTCTTGTGTCAGTGTGGACGCCTTTGTGATTGAAGTCACAGACAAACTCAACTTGCTTGCTTGCAGAATTCATATTGGTAAATAGACAATTTTAAAGTTTACTGGCAATACTCAAAGAAATATTTCAAAAGTCCAGAATTATTTGCATGATGCACAGTACTTTGTTGCCAAATATGCCAACGAATGACACACTTGGATATGGTCACTTAAAAGACAGTTTCTTCTTCTCCAAAACACCACAAGTAGAGAGTTTCTCCTTTACTGTGGGTTCAGTTATGGTCAGTCAAAATTTGCTTTAAAAATTTCTGCAACTGTCACAAACTATTGCTCCTGCTCCAGTGAGGACACAGTGAGGACACAGTGAGGACACAGTGATGTCGGTTTAAACTAATTGGAAGGTGTTACCAACACAACATGGTTTTTCTTCGATGTCAGACCCTGTATTTGATTACCAACATCGCACACTAATTCATCCAATGACTTCCAGAATCTTGGTAACTTGATGTTTTTCCAGCTCACCTTTTTCTAAACATTGCTTGCTCCACATACTTGTCTTCTTTGGATGTACCTCATATCTGTATAATCAAGATCAAATTTATAAGATAAACTTGCAACTTTGTTCTTAACTGAGATTACTATTTATAGGCCTATGTATACTTTTGCAAGGCTCGATAACAACAATGAACTAGAAGGCCTGAGGCCATTGATACCGCACAAATCCGGGGGGTCTTGTGTTTTTGTTCAAATGTTGACTTTTCACTCTGAACAAATTCAACTCTGTTTGACTATTGAGCAACACTTACTAACACCATACTTCTTATAAAAATGAGATGAAACGTCACTATAGTCTTACACATATTAATTTTGGTCAGATAAAAATTCAGAGCTACAAGTAATACACAGCTTGCCCTGTAGCCTTGATCAAGGCGCTCCAGCCAGAGCCGCGACCTGCATAATCCGAGTACCCACTGAATTCCACTGCACATTACATGTACATGCCTGTGGCGGGTGACGTTTAACAACTATATCTAGTCTTAATTCTTCTTAAAAGACTGACTCATTCTTGACACTTGGTTGACTTTCTTAAAACTCCATGAACACGGTTTAATGGCATTGGGCTTCCGACAAAACAATTTATCAACACCGACAAAGTAAAATGGCAACGAATACACGTGACTGATGCAAATAAAGTTCACTGACTCTAGAATAGCGCCCTCTGTTGACCCAAAACGCTCCAATTAATGCCCACATACATAACACAACTAACACAAAGCCTGCATATAATACGTGTACAGCGTATGTACACATACTGTACATGTACATCACATGTACCATCTGTGCGGTACACTGTACATGAGTACTATAGTGTACATGAGTACTGAGCCACGTGCACGAGGTTGAAAATAAAAAGACACGACCGCACTCACGACTTTGCTATACTGTTCTCGCTGTACAATGTACAGTACATACAATGTACTGTATACGTTGTTAGGGTATGCACAGCGTGCAGACTGCCGAATCGTGCCGCGCCGGGCCGGGGCACACTACGCCAACAGCCTTGAGTCAAGGCTACTTGCCCTGCAGTCTTGTGCAGACTCATGCATGTACCAAGGGTACGGGGCCAGAAAATTCATTTGAAACACTAGTAAGCTTGGGCGATATCATGATATTATCGAAGACTGATGATGTCAAATTTAATTATTCCAAAATTCATTGAACAATGATTGATCTGAACCATCATCGTTTAACGCGTGAGAGATATAAACCTATGAGGTTATGGGAGACGATAGCCGGACGAAACCGAAATAGTTCTAGGAGTAGGCATGGGGGTGGTGGTGAGCTTTGAAAAATCTCACGAATAGCTGGCCTCTGGACTTGGCATCTCTGCTGTAATGGCGACAGTGATGAGACCGATGTTAAAAGCGTTTCTAAATCTAATGATCCCTATAAAAATATAATAATAAAAAGTAATAGACTAATTAGCCTTGCTCAAGGCAGTCGAATTATTCACTCCGAAAAAAGACCGCCGCTGTATAAAAACCCACCGTATTCACTGTGCGTAACATCGCACGACATGATGCCCCCGTACACTAGCCGCATGCGGAGGCCGTTAGGCCGACAGCCTCGTAGGGTCTGTGTTGAAGCCACTGACCTCATTACTATAATAAGTGAAGAGTTCCAATGGTCAGCTCATTACCATAATGCCCGCGAAAGACGAGACATGTCTACATCACACACCACGGACGCTCAGCAAGCATGATAGGCGTGCGTGATTGGACATGAAAATGAATAATTCATTTCAGTCCGCGCAAAGTGCAGAAAAGGCAACGTTGCATTATTGTGCAACCAGTAGCGCAATAATGCAACTTCCGGTGTAAAAGTAGAAAAATGTAAGCTACCTTGAAAACAAGGTGAAATACTGTCAATGCTAATCAGCTTAAGTGGTCTGAGGGTAAAATAAAACATCTTCACTGTTGTTTTAGGATAGTTGGGCTGGTTGGGGATGGGGTGGGGTGGAGCATGGAGGAGGGGTGGGGTATGGGGGCGGAGCTAATACTACACGTGAGAATAGCGTCATGTTTAAAGGTTTATTTATTCATTTTTTTAAGCTTCATAATTATATTCTGTATTTACATTGAGTTTTTAATTGTATCATTTCTTTAATAACATTATTTCTGAACATTGATTAGTTCTTTTTTGTATTTATATTTATAATGACGATTTAATTCCTTCTCTGTGAGAGCACAGGCTTTTTTGATCTGCCGGCGCCAAGTCTTTTTCTCTGGCTGGGCTGAAGGAATGGAACAAGTTACCTAAACTCGTCAGGGAATCATCTTCTACTGCCATTTTCAAGAAAAACCTCAAACCCTACTTTTTCAGTCAGCCTCAGTATTAATACTTTGTTGTTTTGTTTTTCTTGTTTCTTTGCTTGGTTCTTGTTTAGTTCAGGCACTATAAACACCTATATTATTATTATTATTGTTATTATCAAATCTCAAATGTTTAACTTTTTTCTAAGTCTCATATTTCAAAAGTGTACTTTTTCTATGTTTTATTTTTAACATTGAAAGAGCAATAAATAATAAATATAAACTAACTTGTGTTGAAAGTAAAGTTATTTCTAGAAAAATTTACTGACAGTGATTGAATAATTTAAAATAAAAAATGGCAAATTGCAAACTGCATGGTCACTTAAAAAAATGTAAATAAAAATAATTAAAAATTTGTCTCATACAAAAACACAAAAGTTTCATTTATGGTAATGATTAATCAAGATTGCAAAATTTTAGTAAACATCTAAGTGAAAAACAGTTCTTGAAAAACCATTTTATAAATCTTTAAAATTTAACAAAAAATGTGATTTTCAAATCAAATGGAAGTCAGCAACTACAACAATGTTACACTTTTACCAAGTTAATAAAAATGTTGCCACCATGTGTGTTCAGAATGTTAAATAGGACATCTTATTAGTACATACCTTCCTGCTGATTGGCGTGCCCAATAGTTTTTGTTGAAAAGTGGATATACCAAGTTTAGTTCTGCCCTAATTAATAAAGATTGCACAAACCAAAATTAATTATTTTATATCACTGATGTTTAATTTGTAGCCATACTTGTCTGGCGTAAATGAAAAATTCCGGCATCGGGCCGATCTCAAGTTTCAAACCACGGTCCCTTGGACATAGACAGGCCTACTCTTGCCAAAGTTGTCACTATATTTACTTAGGTTCCCTGCTTTAATATGAAATTCTCGTCTACATACAAAATTTGTTATCCAAACTACTTCAGCCAAGGCAAGGAGCAAAGTTACTAAAATAGTTATTACTATCACAAGGCTCTTCCAAGTTTCCCGCCATCTGTTTATGTTTCGCGCAATTCATGAATGCTCAGGCACGTCAATACATTTAAAAACTTAACATCAATAAAGTGTTTATTTTATTAAATTTTAACAATAAAAAATATTAACATCAAAAAAAGTTTTTATTTTATTAAATTTTAACAATAAAAAATATTAAGTTTAATTTAAAACTGTAATATCATTTTTTTATTGACTTTAAACAATGTTATTTTTAAAATAAGAGTGGTTTTTAAACTTGCATAAATTAACACCGCTGGACGAGGATACAATCTGCAGGCCTGGAATTACACGGCGGGCACGACGGCCATGGCCGTCGATGCCCTTCCAACTGGCTGTGATGCCCTTCAAAAATTTCCGGCCATAATTGCCGTGCCCTTTTTTCCTTTTGGCCGTCGTGCCCTTTTTTTTCTTCTTAAAAAAAAAGGGGCGTTGTGCCTTTATTTTCATTAAAAAAAAACAAACATTTACGTGTTTAGTATTCGTCCAACGAAAGTTCGCTTGTGAAGTGTAAAAAAAAATAATCCAATGCAATCAGGTCAAGAGTCATCATCGTACAAACAACGAGTAGCGCAACTTGTTATTCCCATCGTGACATCCGGTGCAAACACGTACACATGTACATGCGATAAGCCCGATAATCTGACGTCCCATTTTCAAATGGGCCCGTCTATTACATGAATTATTGAACGATAGCGGGCGCTGTTGTTTTTCGACCGCCCTCTGCTGGTGGCATTGTTACACCGCGTGATCTGAAAAACTTGTTTAGTTACTATCGCTTGCAAAAACTTTTCAGGTCAACTATAACTTCATAATAGAATAATGCTGCGAAAAGAGTGTTTGAAGCGTTCTAAAAGGGATGATGTACGAAAGCTCTGCTGCAAAATGCAAGAAACTTGACTTCTTTTTTGGGCAATTAAGGATTTTTTTATTTTTTGTTAGTAGGCCTAAAATAAAAGTTAATCAATTCAATGTAATGCCAATCAGGTCAAGTTTGCTTATGATGAATAAGGTATGATTTTTTTGTTTGATTCTTTTTGTTTGTGGGGGGGGGGAAGTATTTTATGTTTTTAAATATTACAAATATTGTTTTAAAACTAAATGGTACAGTTTGCTCATGAATAAGATATGATTTATCAATATCCTTATTGAGATTTGATTATCAATATCCTTATTCATGTGAAGCTGCTGCTTTATTAATTTCTTTTTGTTTGGGGGGGGGGTAAGTATTTTATATTTTTAAATAATACAAATATTGTTTTAAAACGAAATGGTACAGTTTGCTCATGAATAAGATATGATTTATCAATATCCTTATTGAGATTTGATTATCAATATCCTTATTCATGTGAACTGTTTAATTGGGGTCCCCCTGGTCAAATTGTTTTTTTGGCCTTGATGCCTTTGTTATTTTCACTGTTTTGGCCTTGGTGCCCTTTCTACTGGCCTTGGTGCCCTTCAAAATTTGGCCTGCTTCAAAGCCAAAGTGGCCTGCCCTAAAAAAATTGTAAATCCAGGCCTGAATCTGACACAGTAAAATGGCGTCGCAGTTTTCCTCAACGGCAAGTGTGGAGTGATGATTTTTAAAAAGCCATTTGCGCGTAAAACGCACATATAACTTTTTGATTTGCACAGATAGAAAGTTGGGTAAGGAACTGTACAATACTATTATATGATTTTAACTATTCCAACAAAGCCTTTTTTGATTCCCTTTTTGTGTTTGAATGCAAGAGTTGCAGAATAGTGCAACTTTGAAGTAGTGCAATTCGTCAACGTTTCTCAACGTTGCACAATAATGCAACGTTGCCTTATTTATCTGCACTTTGTGCGGACTGATTTGCCTCACATCCTGTGTTGTCTGATAGGTGTGACGAAAGATATACATATTCATGGGCTGCATACTAGCATATCCGAGAACCCCCCCCCCAATTTTTTCCACTTGTGGAAATTTTTCAATACAACACATTAAACCCGGAAGTTACAGACCCGACAAGGCCATCGGCCTGACAGCCTCCGCATTTGGTTAGTGGTACGAGTGCGGGTGACTTGTGTGCACAGTATTCGTACGATGCGACAGTGTGTATACGGGTGGGTCATGCGGTGTGATCGCACGCACCACGCACAGGGTATACGGGTGGGTTTACAGCGGCGTCTTTTCGGAGCGAATAATGCGACTGCCTTGAGCAAGGCTATATATATAGACTAATCAAATTCTATTCTAAATCTAATAAAACTATTCTAATTCTATTTTAGTGTTCTGAAACGCAATGCATTGTGGTGTGACGTGAGACGGAGTTCACGTCTATTTTGTCTCATTTAATTATTGTGTATTTCTCCCTAAACAAGTAGAAAACTTACCTTTGAGATGTAAAATTTAATTCATGTAAAAACAAGTGATATAGATCCGTACAATTCTCATAGATTACTTTAGTTCTATGCGACGAGATGATCGTTGTATGGGCGCCGCCATTGCACACTCAGTTCATTAATATTCATTAGGTCTATGACTCGTGATTCGTCATACCAAATAAGGGAGACGCTGTTAGGACTTTCTTTCCTTAAATTAAGCTTGTAAAAGTGCAGAAAGACCTGGGGTTATTCATAAATAAGTTCACAATCATTACTTGTCTTAATCTCGATTTATAAAACCTTACAACTTTCCTTTTATTAAGGGTTTTATTGCAAATGTTGTCTGCTTTTTTCGTAGCGCGCGAATCCTATTTTGCGTGGCTGCCTTCAGCCAATCAAAAAGCGGTAAGAAATTCGCGGCCTATATAAAGGGAAAGTTTTACAATGTATGTTCAGTTGCTGTAATAGAAGCTGTCCTAAATTATCAGGTTAGTGTTGGTTTGCTTATAACTTGAAATGAAATGCACCCAAAATGATTTATTTACGACAAAATGTTTGACGATTGCTGGAAATTATAGTGTCATGTTATTTTACATCTCAACACTCAATATAAAAGATTTGTGGCTTTTTGTGTGCTGTATTTTACGTGAATATTGCTTAAATAAATCTCTGTTTATAAATATTGTGTGCTGAATTATCGGATATTTTGGGCCACTCTTTACTGAATATCAGGAGAAAATTATCGGGTTATTGTGCATAAATTATGCTGATTATTTAGTCAGTTGCTGTAATAGAAGCTGTCCTAAATTATCAGGTATGGGGACAGTGGCAGCAACTCACTCACTCACCCTTAAGTACGGACTCCGCATTTGGAGTTACTCAGCAACCGACTCCGCATTGCGAGTCGTAATATCAACTATATGCTTTGGGGCCGAACGTTAATTTATATACAATGTATCAACTCCGTATCGAGTCATTTAGCTACTATGGGGTCGGCGGAGCCACAGTATAAATCCAGCCGGGGGCTGAAGGTATAGCTTAGGCTAATACTCGTCATAATGACTCCGCATCAGTATGATTAACTACTATGGGGTCGGAGGAGCCACAGTATAAATCCAGCCGGGGGCTGAAGGTATAGCTTAGGCTAATACTCGTCATAATGACTCCGCATCAGTATCATTAACTACTATGGGGTCGGCGGAGCCACAGTATAAATCCAGCCGGGGGCTGAAGGTATAGCTTAGGCTAATACTCAATATGGTACGCATCAATATTAACTACTGTGGGGTCGGCGGAGTCACAGGATAGTTGCAGGCGGGGCTGATACTCGTCATAACTTGACCCGCATCGGTATTATTATAACTACTTGTTTAACGGCTCAGGGAGTCAAGGTTTAATTCCAGTCAGGGACTGAAGGTGGAGCTTGGAGCTACTACGCGTTTAACGACTCGGGGAGTCAAGGTTTATTCCAGCCTGGGGCTGAAGGTATATTAGTTATCATAGAAACTATTAGTACTCGTATTTTACTCCGCATTTTGAGTCAGACTAGATGATTCGGCGGAGTAAACACAGTTAATGGAAAGGGGATCGGCACTAGCCATCTATAACCAGTCCAAGAACTAGAAGAGAGTAATCCCAGCAAGGAGCTGATAGTAATATGAGTCAAGGTTTAATTCCAGTCAGGGACTGAAGGTGGAGCTTGGAGCTACTACGCGTTTAACGACTCGGGGAGTCAAGGTTTAATTCCAGTCAGGGACTGAAGGTATATTAGTTATCATAAGAACTATTAGTACTCGTCATTTACTCCGCATTTTGAGTCAGACTAGATGATTCGGCGGAGTAAACACAGTTAATGGAAAGGGGATTGGCACTAGCCATCTATAACCAGTCCAAGAACTAGAAGAGAGTAATCCCAGCAAGGAGCTGATAGTAATATGAGTCAAGGTTTAATTCCAGTCAGGGACTGAAGGTGGAGCTTGGAGCTACTACGCGTTTAACGACTCGGGAGTCAAGGTTTAATTCCAGTCAGGGACTGAAGGTATATTAGTTATCATAAGAACTATTGTATTAGTACTCGTCATTTACTCCGCATTTTGAGTCAGACTAGATGATTCGGCGGAGTAAACACAGTTAATGGAAAGGGGATCGGCACTAGCCATCTATAACCAGTCCAAGAACTAGAAGAGAGTAATCCCAGCGAGGAGCTGATAATAATATGGGCGGAGTAACACGTCCTACACTTAGTGTGTGCCAGTGGTTTTTATTATAAATGATGTAAATAGAGAGACGTCTCACAGCAGTTTCAGAGCTAATAATTTTGATGGTTTTATGAGTTAAATAAATAATTGTTGAAACTGTTAGACATGTGTCAATTCCAAGTTTTTGAGTCCATTTCTTCACTTAATAATTGTAAGCTGCCTGGTTATATATTTTAGCCCAACGGACTTGGGGAAGTTAAATTTATTTGTATCACGGTGATAAGTGGTAGGAGATACTGTAGAGAGAGACAGCGCCCCCACCGACCGCCGCGTCACAGTGGGAAGGAATAGGGGGCGGTTTCGACGCAGTTTCTGCGACTCTCGCACGCAACGCCTATACCTTTGTGTGGGTTCAACAGCGTCCTCTCTTGATATTTTGCTATTCGCGATAAACCTTATTAAAAAATTATAGTTTCAAGTTATATATCGTGAAGTAACTCAATTCATAATCATTAACTTACCATGCTTACCGTACTCATAAAAGCTACGATAGTGAAGAGTTTACTGTGAAAAACTCACGACTCCTGACATGCCTGAAAAGGTCAAATCCTCTTTGAAAAGTACAAGCCAAACAGAAAATGCAAATTTCGGACACGGTCTATAATTTGTTGCGCTCGGAGCCTCCTCAAGAAGGAAATGTCAGAGGGCATATACACGACCCCATTGTTCAACGCAGTTGCTTTGCTTCTCAACGTTTATATATCAAGGGATCGACTACCAATCCCAACATTTTGCATTCGACGTGAAACCACGCTTTGTCGGGCTCCCTTATCAACCTTGTATGACCGAATACCACGATCTGTGGTACTAGACTCGTTTACCCAGCGTGTCAAGTGTTTACGACTGTTTTATGAAATAACTAGAAATGTGTACAAACTTCTCCAACTGGGACAGAAAGGCCAGCTATGCGTGAGGTTTTTCAAAGCCTAATGCGTGAGACTAATAGTAGGTCTGTTCTCGGCATAAAAACACATACAAAATACGAAAATAATCAAAACAAAACAAAAACCAGGGACATATGCCTGGAATTAAAAACGTTTACCAAAAACTGTAACCCGAAGGCCTTCATCGATCAGTTCGATTACATTTGTATCCCTCCAGTAACTGGGGGCGCTGTACGCCTTTTTTCGAAATTTTGACATCCTCCGACGATCGACAGAGAATGTCATAATTTCGAAAAAAAGGAGTACAGCGCCCAAGTTACTGTGGGTCTACTAGTCCAACATCATGGAGTCCCTAATAACAAGGTATTACACTGCGGAACGGGTAATCAGATCATTATAACAAAAAATAGTGTGTTCTAAAACTTACCAAATCAACTTACCAAATCAGCTTGACCTTTAAAGCTTTGGTATAGATAATTAAACTGCTAAAATCTTTCAACCCAACCCAAGGCGCCAAATTTAATAGCAGAAAATAGTTTGTAACCGAGCTCCTCCCGTATGGGGCGCCGTTTGTCCATTAATCGTTTGACACTTTTAAGGCATGTTTTTACCATGGTTTACAGCAATTAGATGTAAACCATAGAAACTGTTGCCAAATCCTGTTAGGTTTACATACCAGTAAAGTATTTGTTGTGTATAAGTTTATGGTTTACAAACCATGAACATACAAAAAACATTTACAAATCGTGGTTCATAAACCAAGAAAATTCACGCATCTTAAAAACATGGTTTATAAACCATAAAAACTGAAGCATCAAATTCATGGTTTACAAATCATGGTTTATAAACCATGAAAATTGAGACATCTAAAAAACATGGTTTATAAACCATGAAAATTGAAGAATAAAAATCGTGGTTTACAAATCATGGTCTATAAACTATAACAAATGAACCATAAAATCATGGTTTGTGACCATGGTTTATAAACCATGAAAATCGAGACTTCTTAAAAAACATGGTTTTATAAACCATGAAAATTTACACATCTCAAAAACATTGTTTGTAAACCATAAAAAAATGTGCACTTACAAATCATGGTTTACAAACCATAAAAATGTGCACTCACAAATCATGGTTTACAAACCATAAAAAATGTGCACTCACAAACATGGTTTACAAACCATAAAAAATGTGCACTCAGAAATCATGGTTTACAAACCATAAAAAGTATGCACTCACAAATCATGGTTTACAAACCATCGAAGTGTGCACTCACATCATGGTTTATAAACCATAAAAAATGTGCACTCACAAATCATGGTTTATAAACCATGAAAACGTGCACTCAGAAATCATGGTTTACAAACCATAAAAAATGTGCACTCAGAAATCATGGTTTACAAACCATAAAAGTGTGCACTCACAAATCATGGTTTGTAAACCATAAAAACGTGCACTCAGAAATCATGGTTTACAAACCATAAAAAATGTGCACTCAGAAATCATGGTTTACAAACCATAAAAAATGTGCACTCAGAAATCATGGTTTACAAACCATACAAGTGTGTACTGACAAATCATGGTTTATAAACCATAAAAAACGTGCACTTACAAATCATGGTTTACAAACCATAAAAAAGGTGCATGCACAAATCATGGTTTATAAACCATGAAAACCTATATGATCGTCTCAATTAAACCTCCTTCCCAATTCTGATCGGTTCCCATTTCCCCCATGCCACGTGGAGGACGTCTTTCACCAGAGCGACATTGTGGGCTTTCCCCACAATTCAACTTTCCCTTT